>NW_012114566.1:6790195-6827104 GCF_000951035.1 Colobus angolensis palliatus
AAAAAAAAAGAAAATTAAAATAAATAAAAGGCATTGATACTGGAAAGGAAGAAGTAAAACTATTTCTATTTGGGCATGCCATTATTAACTATGTAGAAAATCTGATAAAATCTACAAAAAAGTTATTTTTTAAGTTACTTTAAAAATGCAAAACTGATGGATACAAGATAAAAATATAAAAGTTAATTTTAATTCCCTGTCCGGGCAAGGAACAGTCAGAAACTGAAAGTATCAAAAGAAACCATAACAGCATCAAAAAAAGGTAAATATTGAAGTATACATCAAACAAAAGATGTATTAAATATATCTTATACATCTTTTGTATATATTGCTGTATATGTTAATGGAAATATATACTATATTCATGGATCAGAAGATTCAATACTGTTAATATGTCATGTCTCTTAAATTGAGTTACAGTTTCAAACCAATCCCATTCAAAATCTCAGAGGGCTTTTTTTTCCCTAAGAAACTGACAACCTTATTCTAAAATTCACCTGGAAATGCAAAGAACTTAGAATAGCCAAAACAAATTTAAAAAAGAAAAAATTTGGAGGAGTCACACTACCTGCCTTCAAGACTTATTATAAACAGAATAATCATCATCAGTGTAGTACTGACATCAAAAAAGACAAATAGATAAATAGAACAGAATAAAGAGTTGAGAAATAGACACACACACACACACACACACACACACACATTCAATTGATTTTCAACAAAGTTCTAAAGGTAATTAGGTAGAGGCGACTAGGTTGATAAAATACAGTTTTGTTCCTACATATGGTGCTGGAACAATTGAGTATCTATATGTTAAAAAAAAAAACTTGGATTCATACCTCCCACCATATATAAAAATGAATTCAAAATGGATCATAAATCTAAATGTAAAACCTAATTCTAAACTGTAAAACCTAAATCTAAATGTAGATCCTAAATGTAAAATCTAAATGTAAAACCTAATTCTAAATTGTGAAAATCTAAATGTAAAACATCTAGGAAAAACCTCAGAGAAAATGTGTATGGCCTTGGGTTATATAAAGGTTACTTAGATACAATAAAAATGTGATGTATAAAATAAAATAAATGAATGAATTGAACTTCATCAGAATTAAGAACTTTTCTTCAAAAAGTACTATTAGAGACAAGGCAAAGAATAGAGGAAAATGTTATACATATCTATCGAAAACTAGAAAAGACTGACCTTATCAAGCGCTGATGAGGATGTGGAGAAACCAGAAGTCTCACGCACTGCAGGTGGGAATGCAAAGTAATACAACTGCTTTGGAAGAGTTTGGTGATTTATTTAAAAAATAAATACATAAATCCACCATATGATCCCACTATTCCATCACAGGTATTTACCAAAGAGGAATGAAGGCATTATGACCATACAAAGACTTGCACATAAATGTTCACAGTAACTTAATTGGTAATATTTAAAAACTAAAAATGAATCAAATGCTCATCAACACATGGATAAAGAAATTGTGGCATATCCATACAATGACATACTAATCAGCAATAAAAAAAGAATGGACTATTAGACACCAAACAAGACTGAATCTAAAATAATTATGCTGAGTGAAAGAAGTCAGATAAAAAGAAGTGCATACTATATGTTTTTGTTTAGATGAAGTTATAAAAAAAAAAAAAAATCTAACTGATAGTGATAGAAAGCTTAACAGTAGTGCCAGAGAATGTGAATTGGGATAGAGTAGGGAAGTGAGGATGGACGGAGAATGATTACAGGAATCATAAGGAAGCTTTTGGAGTGATGGATATGTTCATTAACTTGTCTGTGGTGATGGTTACACAGGTGTATACGTATGTCAAAATTTAAAAAATTGAACATCTTTTGTTTTGTTGAGACAGAGTCTCGCTCTGTCACCCAAGCCGGAGTGCGGTGGCATGATCTCGGCTCTGCAAGCTCCGCCTGCCAGGTTCATGCCATTCTCCTGCCTCAGCCTCTGGGACTACAGGTACCCACCACGCCCGGCTAATTTTTTGTATTTTTAATAGAGATGGGGTTTCACTGTGTTAACTAGGATGGTCTCGATCTCCTGATCTTGTGATCCACCTGTCTCGGCCTCCCAAAGTGCTGGGATTACAGGCGTGAGCCACCATGCCTGGCCAAAATTGTACATCTTATATATAGTTTACTGTCTACAAATTTACCTCAATAAAGCTGTTAAAAACACAATCTAACAAAAGAATGCAGGTTTGCATTGTATGAGGTTAACAAAAGCAATAGTTTTAGTCATTCTGAACTGTTGGAAAAACAGAAAAGCTGAGAGTACAAGTTATTTTTCACACAACTGACCATATACTGGGGAAGGAAAAGGGAGTCTAAGTGATCTTGAGGTAGTAGTTTCCTAACCAAAACTCACATCTGCCACAAGATCCTAATTTTAGCCCCTCATAGGTCATACAAATTCTTATCACAAACATATTATATATCATAGGACTTTATGGTACTTAAAGAACACTAACTATAAATAAAAGACAAGTTGAATAAATAAACTTTTGGGGGGTGTGTATGTGTGTGTGTGTATGTATAGGAAATACTGAGTATCTGGGGAAAACCCTCAGGAATAAACAATATATGAAAGTCCTATTCTAGTAGCTACTGGACATAAAGTGAAGAAAAATTACTTGGGACAGCAAGGAAAAAAATCAAGTTATTTATATGGTGGAAAAAAATTACACTGCATTTTTCTTTAACACATTCAACACTAGACAACATGAAGAGACTGATGAGAAAGCATACCGGTCATCATAGATTTACAGGACTCTGAAATCTTCTGTGTTTTCAGACATGATTTTTATCTACACAATTACTTTAGAAAGAGTTCTTGATATGGAAAACAACTTTTTCTAAAGTTCTAAGATGAAGGAATAATGCATACAATCAAGAGCAACAAAGGGAACGGCCTGGCTAAAGCCGAGATGCCCACAAATACTCTTGACATGAATGCACCTGATGTGACATAAAAGAGTAGCAAATTTTTAAAAACAAATGAACTTTTTCAAAAAGGTAACAAACTTGAAGGTATATGCCCCATGAAGGGCTGACATTTGCAAAGCAATCAATCATCTTGGGAAATGGTGTTCTTATTGTTGTTTCCAAAACGTGCTTCACTACCAAGTTAAGTGTAACCAAGTAAATAACCAAAGTTTTAAAAAAAAAAAAGCATACGACTGTATTATAATTGTAGAGTATCCTGTCCTTCAGAGTTCAAAACTTGGCTACACACGGTATATTTGGCTAATTCTCAAAATTAAATATACTTTTAAAAGAACAAAGTTCTGCTCATAACCACTGACATTAAAATAAGTTACATGGACTTGAAAGCAGTTAGTAAACAAGAGCTGCAGAAGGGTCAGGGGAGTTATCACAGATGGAGAAAGTCAGCGGGTTGCTCCAAGGGAAGCAATATTTATGTGGATATGTTTGGTGTATGTGTTACTGTCCATCCTTTATATCCAGTACCCTACTCAGTGCTTGGTACATAATCTACACTCTACTAATCTTTGAAATGGTGAATATACACATTTATAAGCAGGATATTATTTTGGAATGCAATGTAATTATCTTATTTGAAAAGGCATGACCAACCTCCAAACAAGGTTTAAAGGTTGTTTCCCATTTCAAGTGTGGAGTCACAATTTCTCAAAATATCCTAAAATGTGAGTAAGAAATGGTGATGATCTAGCTTGTAATTCATATCTCAATGAGTTAAGAAACATCAGGACTGTACAATGGTAACTTTTGATCAATTATACAATAAACTGCGCACTAAAAGTCAAGATGTAATTTTGGTTTTTTTAAAAAACAGATTAAGAAAATATTAGAGAAATGAGAAGAGCTTTGCAAGTAAGGAAATCCTTTCGATCAATAAACAAACAATTAAACATTACAAATTCAGTTAACTAATTTGGAATTTGAGATAATGTAGCCTGATAGTTGGTTGAAATGTATCTTCTCGGTCTTTATATTAAAATGGGAAAATTCTATGCAAATAGATTTGTCATTCATTCACTCAGTGGTATTAGTCCGTTCTCATACTGTTATGAAGAAATATCCAAGACTGGATAATTTACATTCAGAAGAGGTTTAACAGATTCACAGTTCCACTTAACTGGGGAGGCCTCAGGAAACTTATAATCATGGCAGAAGGCACCTCTTCACAGCGCAGCACGAGGGAGAATAAGTGCAAGCAGGGGAAATACCAGACACTTATATAACCATCATATCTCATGTGACTCACTCATTATCAAGAGAACAGCATGGATGAAATGGCCCCCATGATTCAATGATCTCCACCTGGTCCTGCCCTTGACATGTGAAGATTATGGAGATTACAATTCAAGGTGAGATTTGGGTGGGGATACAGATCATTGACCATATTATCCCAAAGTATATATGTAAACAAACAAACAGCAAACAGTATGTCAATGAATTATTTACAATTTTAAGAGTTAAAGTTGCCACTTGGCGAGATGAACTGGGTGCATGAGACAATGAGGCAGTTGGTCTCATTCTCATAATATTATGGTGGAAATTTCTGGCCCTTCAGGACAGGATCACATCTTACTCACTTTGTAAACCTAGCACCTAGTATGACATAGCCCAATAGTCATCCAATGATGCTGTGCACATGGCTTTCCCCACTCTCCCACAACACTACCTTCCATGCTCCCAAAAGTCAAACTCCTTTTTAAAAGCCCCAACCCCTTTACTTCAGATGCCTGTCATCCTCCTGTATCCTTCTCTACCTAGCTTTCCCATGTCCCACTCAGGATGAATTATTTTCACTTTCTCCTACACTTCCGATGCAACTTGTTTGTTTCTCTATATTTATCTTGCCCAGTCTCACTTTTATATGTCCATTGCATTAGAAATTCTTAAAACAGAATTTTATTTAGTATTGCATTTTTCATAGTACCATGAACATTCTTGGCACATAGTAGGAACTCTGTAAATATGTACTGAATTACCTAACTGAATTCAACACACACACATATGCACACACATATTCTCACACACAGCACACTCTAAGTCATTCTAATGAGCTACTTTGGGAGGTTGGTCTCAATAATAATAAACAATAATAACATTAAACCATATTCATCGAGTGCCTAGTATCTGCCATGGAATCTGTTAGATGCATCATGATATCATTTTAATCCTTATCATAACTCCTATCTCTTGAAAATGAGGAAATCAAGACTCAGAAAAATTAAGTATATTACCCAAAGGGAAAATGCTGGTATGTTGTTGAGCATAGATTCAAATCCAGGTACTCCTGGTTAAAGAGATCTTAAATCTGATTCCTTGTATATTTTCCTTTTAATTTCTTTCCCTCCCACTTCCACCGGCATTGCAATTATGAAATCAATCTGTTGCTCAGTTTTATGGTTTTTCTAATTTAATCTATTTTCAAAATTCTAGGCTACCTATAATGCTTTACTAATATTAAATATATTCTAAGGATTTTGCCTACTCTGATATTTTAAAACCAATCTCCAACCAAATAACTTGTGTCACCGTTAGATACATAGTTTCAGAATGTGGTAGGTGTACTTGGAATAAAATGTCACTCTCCCTTGAAGCAGTCTGAAATACATAAAAATCTTATACAAGCAAAACCAGAACCTCAAAAGCTCAATCTATACATGAACAAGATACTCTCTAAAACAAACTATCTCGGCCCTTTGTTTGTGACAAACTCCATTATTATTGATGTCTGTGACATTTCCCATTCTTGAAGAATATTTCTTTGCTTTAAATAACAACAAATTTAAATATTTTTAAAAATATCTTTAAATATCTTTGCTTTAAATATCTTTTGAACAGGGAAGTAATAACTAATGGATGATAATATTTCTACCTTTAAAATCTGAATTTCTTATGAGTAAAACAAACCACAAACGAAAGTACTTATACTAAGCACACTGAACCCTTTTTCTTTCTTCTATCAGCATATTGGTCTACAATCATATCTAGATGAATAGTGAAGATATCTGCTTAAAAGAGAGCCATGCTTTCTTTTGTCAGAAATTCATTACTTTTTATTAGGGTCATTGCTTGAAAACTTCAAAACACCATATGGACCTAATTGTGGTTTATTTTGGCAAAAAGGAAGACACTGTAGAACAATTGAGGCATTACATTCTACAATTCCATTACTTTCATCCCTCTCAGTTTTATTACTGTGTCATTAAAGGCAACTTGAATGAGTGAAGAATTATAGTGTCATGTGTACAGGCTAGTAGATTAATAACAAAACACACTCAAGTTTAAAGGTATCTAACAGCTGTTTTCATTATTTTGTGTAAATACGCTTGAAGCATATCTATCTGATTAGTGGATAGAGTGCTCTTCTCTGTCACATGCCATGGGCACTGCTATATGCAAGTAATCAAAGTGCTCAGAAAATGAGTTTACATTGTTCACTGCTGAAATACACAAATGTCAGAGAGTGAATGCGCATCAAAGCTTAGTCAAATCATCTGCTGCAAACAAACAGATTCCAATGCACATTTCAGCTTAAAACATTCCACAGCAGCACACTGACTGAGTTGGACTTACTGTCGGCCAAAATGAAGTGATGTGCAGAGAATAATAAGTTTCTTTAGAGGGAATAAATGAATTCAAAATCAGTTTTGTTCATACAGATACATAAAGATAATCATCTATATAATTTCCAATAAAGCCAACACCTAAAGTTGTATTATTTTATCCTAGGAATATGAATTACCTTTTACATGCTTTTAAGTGTGAATTGATAAGGAAATATGCCACATATTCTTATTTTAGCCTTATACACACATACAATCTACACATAACTTAGGATTTCTAATGCAATGATTCCTAATTCTATGCTCACAGGATTTTCCTTTCTCCTTTCACACTATTATGTTCTATCTGCTAACACATTTACTTCGAATTCCAATACTCAAATTACTTACTACTTAAAGCATTTCAAAAATATTTATTCTAATTCATCCACCCTTGTTCTTCTACAGATTCTCTTCACTTGACCTCTGGTCTTCTTTAACCATAGACACACTTGACTCCTATTCCATGAGGAGTTGACAGGTTCAGCTACTGCAGTGACTGCCCGCTCAGTGGGGGTTTTCACTTCATCACTCTCTTTCTGCTCAACTGTCTCTGTGGTTTCTTACCCCCAGTGTGTCTGTCTGAGTTTGAAGTTCCAACTCATGCACTTGTTTTCAAACCTATTCAGAATTCCTCCCATCACTGAGTGCTGGAGGGTGGGAAGGGGAGGGCACGATCTTGGTGTCATACACATGTGCAACCACTGTAGTAATATAGGTGCTGAATATTCTCAATATGGTGATGAGTGCAACTTCCTTCTTTTTTCCAGTGTCTGGCTTTAAAAATACTCTCCCCACTGCCCCCAGCTTTAAGTCCTCTGTCAAGAAACTCTGATTTTGACATATCTGGCTTCCTCAGCAATGCTTTTGAACCACTTTATGCTTGCTCCTCCAGTCACAGAAACACTTGTTTCAAATCTGTCTGTCTACCTCTTCCAAGTTCCTCATCTTTTCCTTCAATTTCATCCACTTGGTCTTTGGGGATGTTTACACTGAAGCTTATATTTCAAGACTCTCTAGTTTTCTCTCAAGTATCTCTAAGTCCTCTGTGCGGTCTGAAAGCTTGCCTTGTCATCTGTATATTCTGTCTGTCTGCACCTCAGTTTCCTTCCTCTCTGATGAGAAGCTGGAGCACTCACAAGGGTGAGGCTCTAGTAGCACTAACACAAGCCAGACCTGGCTGCGGAGGTGCTATGTAAGCTTCTCCACACTGAATTGACAATGAGTTTCTACACTGACCTTCAAGTTCCAAGTTTATTCTGAGGCATTCTATAAGCAAGGCTCACAACCAATATGTCAAAATTTTCAGTTAAGGGTACAGTTAAGGGTACAAGCTTTCAGTTAAGGGTACAAGTTTTCAAAAGTTTGGAGAGTAATTATATAAGCCACACTCAATATTTCCACATCACCTTTCAAAGTGATAAACTGCATTTGTTAATGTGCTAACGTAGCTCAACAACGTGAATGCAGTACATACAAAGACGCAGATTCTATCCAGGTTCAATCTAACCATACATTTACCAACTGTTTTTTAAAGTTCCTTTAAAAGTAAGGAGTAAAGGCCGGGTGCAGTGGCTCATGCCTGTAATCCTAGCACTTTGGGAGGCCAAGGCAGGCAGATTGTTTGAGCTCAGGAATTTGAGACCAGCCTGGGCAACATGGTGAAACCCCATCTCTACTAAAATACAAAAAATTAGCCAGGTGTGGTGGCATGCACCTGTAGCCCCAGCTACTCGGGAGGCTGAGGCAGGAGAATCGCTTGAACCCGGGAGGCGGAGGTTGCAGTGAACCGAGATCACGCCACTGCACTCCAGCCTGGGTGACAGAGTGAGACCCTGTCTCAAAAAAAAAAGAAAAGAAAAGAAAAAGAAAAAGTAAAGAGTCAAAATGTAACTCTGACTTCCTCACTTTATAGAAATTATTCCCTCAGGTAAACAGCACTTAACATAAACAAGACAGATGATGAGGACAAATTACAACCTATTTCTCTTAGAAAAAAAAAAAATGACCCAAGTTGAGTGCTAAGCCAAGCTTAGTGGTGGTGTCCCTTTCCAGTGTTTTACACATTGCTTTGCTTGCTCCCTAATAATATTTATTGAAAACCAAGAAAGGAGTGATGTTGATGCTATAGAGTGTTAAAAAGGCATCAAAGACAGAATCTCCATATTTAAGCACCTTACAATCAAATGGCTCAATATACATAAGTCAACTGACAATAGGCATGCATACACATGACATATGCATCTGCATTTATAATTCTATATTTAATTTAAAAGCTTCCCCTATACATCTGTCTGGCTCAGCAGTGAAGTAAGCAATGGAGGTATAAAACAAAGTATCTCACCACAATGTATTATATAAAATAAATGACTTAGAGGTCTAATACAAGTGATATTATTCAAAACACTTTTTGAAGAGTACCGTACTTTTCAAAAACCAGTTAAGTACTGTTTTCTTAAAGATGCAGATGTAGTAAATAGAAGACAGAATGTTATTCTAGATTTAAGTAGGAATACAGCTGGAAAACAACAGGGATAAAAGATGCAAAGTCTTATAATCAAAAAAGAGAGCCATGTACTCTCTGTCCAGAGTAACAAGAGGACTACAGTATGAGGGAAAAACAAGTATTCAGGCAAGGAAATGTGGGGTTTTTTTTCACCATTGATAATGCACTGGACACCTGAATAAACCTGGCAGACTCCATTTCAGGCCGTAATTGTGTATGTCTCCTTTCTACATTGTATGCTTCATTAAATCTTCCAGGTATCCTGTACCTTGATCTTCCTCAAGCCCTTTTGACATCGAAACTTGGCAAAATGGTCTAGCTCCTTATTTCCAGTTGGAATTTTCTCTCCGGTTGGGGTACACTGCTGTGATCACATCTTTTAAGCTGCATCTTATGATTCTTCAATAAAAATAGACTCAATTCCCTTCAAGGAAACTGGTACCAGAAACATTTCTGCCTCACAGAATCTATCACCTACCAGGTAGGAATGTTCTGCTCTCTTAAGAGCTTTGTAAACTAGAACGTGGTATACAAGTGTAAGCCATGACTCAGCTGCTGTTATTAGTCACTTTACCCTTCAGATTTGCTTATATCTAAAATAGTCTGTCTCACTCTTAACATCATGTGTAGAGAGCAAGTGGAATGCTAGTTTAACATATTTTATGCAGCACCTGGCACACCACATGCAAAAAGGCTTGTTGTTGATGATGCTAATGCTCCCTGAAATTAAAGTCTGTCTTCTCATGATCACATAATAACTGGCAATCACCTTGAAATGGGAGTGTATTAAGCCCTATAAAACACAGCTAATACTTCTGGCCCAAGTTCTGCTCTCAGTGAAACTAGAGAGCAGCAGCTCAGTGCTCCCCCCAGAATACACATGTTTCAAAGCATTTAACCCTTCCATCATTCCCAAGAATATTCACAGTTACACCAGCCAGATTATTCAAATGATTCACCAAGTTTTCTTGCTTGTGTATGCCACTCAAATAAGAAAGACTAAATACAGCCTTGTTCACAGTAAATTCCTAAGTAACACTAGAATAAGCATAGAACAATGATTTATTCTTGATTCTTTTAAGTCATCATACACATCACAAAATCACTTTGCCTGTTATTAAACTAATAACTGAATTGAATTGGGGCTAAAATAACCATTGGGACTTAAATTTTCTCCCTTATACAGGAAGTTCCTGAAATTTCTCCTCCTCTAAAATACATGTTTTATTCAATGTTATCAATATATTCTGAATTTATACTTGAAGACATCCAGTATTAATCTTACTGATTTCCATATGCACATCATGTTGACTTACTTATACAGGTAGGCTATCAGAGAATTAATTAGACATGAACTTAGAAATTAACTTGCTTAATGTTTCATCTATTCAGGAATTCCTTGAAAAGACTTGGCTATCATATTTCACATACTGATTGCTGAATTCACTTTCATTTAGTCTTTTTTTTTTTTTTTTTTTTGAGACGGGCTCTTGCTCTGTTGCCCAGGCTGGAGTGCAGTGGCACAATCGCGGCTCACTGAAAGCTCCACCTCCCAGGTTCACGCCATTCTCCTGCCTCAGCCTCTCGAGTAGCTGGGACTACAGGCGCCCACCACCACGCCTGGCTAATTTTTTGTATTTTTAGTAGAGACAGGGTTTCACCGTGTTAGCCAAGATGGTCTTGATCTCCTGACCTCGTGGTCCGCCCGCCTTGGCCTCCCAAAATGCTGGGATTACAGGCTTGAGCCACCACATCCGGCCCATTTAGTCTTCTTTCTATGAAAGGGTGCAAAAAATATTTACAACAGGGGAGTTCAAGATATTTTCCAAAGTTTTATACACGAGTTGCCAAATCAGGTGAAATGTGTCATCTCCCCCACCTCTAAATCCCATGGACCTTTGTACCTTAACCACCTCTGACACAAGAATCTCTACAACTTGATCAGTAATATCCAACACATTTATTCCAATCATATCTCACACACACACACACACACAGATACTACTTAACTGTGAAATGTATCTAACTGTTAAAAAGATAGCCTTATAGGGAAATGATATGTTTACCCCATGCATCTCATGTTCATGTTAGAATTATTTACTTGGGAACAAGACAATACATTTATACTCACACTGGCACATAATAATCTTTCAAACTCCAAGGTTCCATGATTCTATAATGTGAATCAGTTATTCTGCCTCCCCACAGAGTTCTCCAGGTGAAGTACCTCAAGACTCTTCAAGTATGTTTAGAAGTTTTGTTTTACATATATAAATATATATATATAATATCAATAAATGTTATATATATATGTTCCCTTTTTGAATGTGAAAATTATCAATATTCTGTCACATATCATTTTATACATTTCAGCCACTATCTTGGTCTGTCAAAATAAACATCTTGGTTTTGAAATGTCATGCTTATTACCCATTATTCTTTCAATCATCTTTTGTTCTGTGTCATTCAAAATTCTAGGACACTTGCTTTGGGTTTTTGTTTATGGTACCCCACCAGACTGAAAGAAGGAAAGCTTCTTGAGCATCTCCCACATGTGAAGCACCTTGATTAGTACCTGACACTTCCTGTTTCCCATAATTTAATTCTCACAAAACCCCTTGTGATCACCTAGTTTATAACTGAGGAAACAAACAATAATAAGTCAGACTTAAACAACTGAGTGACTGGCTCAAGGGTCTGGTAAATGACAAAGCTTGGTCTTTAAATAATGTTTATCAGAATCCAGATCTGTGTTTTTTCCATTACAATATGGGATCTCCCTTTAGGATAAAAGGAATTCCTGAGTACCTATCAGTCCAGGAAAGATGGTTAGCTAATTATAAATCTACCTACCCATCTTCATTTTAAGGCTATTATGAAGTTGGTTGGTGAAATGCCCTGCCGATGTCATCAAATACTTTCTATAAAGTAAATAGATACACTGTATATGCATGTTTGAGGCCTACAGGTATACCAGGCATTTTGTGTTTTAAAAAAAGTTTTATTTAAGTAACTCTATGAGGTGGTTTTACTTTTGACATTTTACAGCTGAGGACACTGAAGCCCACAGCACTCAAGTGACTATTCCAGGTCAAATCAGCTGGTAAGTGATCCAGCCCCACCCTATCCACTAACCTACCAGCCCTGTTACAAAGGATGCTGAGGTTGCTCTGACATGTCATGACATGTGCACTGTTGGATATGCTGGCTTCCAGAGAGCAGCACATTCATTTTAAGGACTGTACAAATTGTCTGCTTAAGAATACACTCTGAAATGTGGTCAGTGATTTTTCTCTTCTTTTCTTTGTCACTGTCATCTGTGCATTTACAGGAAAAGAGCTATATTCATCTTGTACTCTCTAGCACCCAGCACATTGCTTACAGTGTTTCTTTTGAAAAACAAAATTAAGAAGTAGATCCTTTTGAAAATAAAATTTACCCAGAATACAAATATATAAAACAAATAAGGCACAGCTTATTTGGTGAAAGAGGTAGGGAAAACCATAAAGGGAGTGCAGCTTCATTCTCTCTCCATATCTGTCCCTCTCTCCCACCACTTTCCCCAAACCCCACCAAACTTTCACTATCACCTGAGAAAATTATTAGAGTCCTAATGATCCTTTGGAAGAAAATCTGAAAACCAGTCACTATAGAGGAATATACTGGATGGTGGTAATGATGATGATGATGATGACAATAATAACAACTAGCATTTACTGAATGCTTACCATAAGGCTAAGATAGAAACTCCTTAGCAACACATTTTTGATAGGTTCCCCATCAGACATAACAGGTTTACACAAACTGGTGTATTAGGTAACTGGCTGCCATTTTGTTAATAGATGGAGAAGTAGGGAATACAATGCAGTATAAAACTGGAGGCCAGAGGCCACTGGAGTGCAAGAGGGAGGATTGTCATATGAAACTGACTCAAAGGATAGCAAGTATCTGTTCATCTGTTCATGCATTCACGCAACAAATAATTCTGGAGTGCCTTCTAGGTGCCGTGCATGGAGTTTACGTTCTAGCAGAACATTTGAGGTGCAGCGAGAGGAATAGGAGAATGAAATGCATCGCAGACAAACTTTGTAGAAACAATTTAGAAATGGTAATCTGAAGAAAAGTATCAAAAATACAAATTTTGTCACTGTCCAAAAATTCTATTAATGTACAATTAGGTCTTATTAAAACTACATAATAGGGCCAGGCAGGGTGGCTCATGCCTGTAATCCCAGCACTTTGGGATGTCGAGGTGGGCGGATCACTTTAGGTCAGGAGTTCAAGAGCAGCCTGGTCAATATGGCAAAACCCTGTCTCTACTAAAAACACAAAAATTAGCCAGGCACGGTGGTACACACCTGCAATCCCAGCTACTTGGGAGGCTGAGGCAGGAGAATCACTTGAACCTGGGAAGCAGGGGTTGCAGTGAGCCAAGATAGCGCCACTGCACTCCAGTGCGGGCAACAGAACGAGACTCCATCTCAAAAAATAAATAAATAACTAAAATAAAACTACATAATAGAACTGTCCCAATATCTATGAACTTGTTTTCCTGTATTCAGTTTCCTAATAAGGAAGAACTATTTTTCTCCACAAAACAGGAGAGAAAAATAGACCCCCCAAAAACAAAACTTGTGCAAATATATAATGAAATCTTACATTACAAACATTATGTAGCACTTTTAAACTCTTTGCAACTTATTTCCATTCAAAATCATCCTGTAAGGCAGCAGGAGTGATACCATCTTTCCCATCTTACTAGATGAAGTAGGGACACTTGTCTGCAGTCTCCCTCTGGCACCTGATCTTAAGTCTCTGATTCTCACATCAGGGCCTTTCCAGTGCACTCAAATTATTGTGAATACAATTGCTTGGATTCCCAGGGGAACTATTTCCTACATTAAGAAAATTCCCTAAAATTCCCAGTTGTCTTTTGACTCTATTAATACAGGAAAAGTGCTAAAAAGCAAAAGAAAATCAGTCAAGAGCAGTTTCTCCACCCTACTGTGTATGTGCCAAATTGATTCTTGGCATAAATTTGCACCGTCTACGGCCTGGCTCATCTACAGGCTGGTACTGAGAGCCTGTCATACCCAGAACCACGGCTGGCCCATGGAAAGCCCAAGTGAGATATATCGATGAAGTGAATAAGGTAAGGAGGTAGGCTTTGATTCCCACATCTAGAGCATGTCCATAAGAAGCCCTGGCTATAACCATCCTAACCGCTGTTTCTTCCCCTGTACCTTTATTTCACCAGGTTCACACCTTCGGCGCCAGTCCACCCAAGGAACCTTTTCCATGGATCTCTGGCTCCAACTCATTTCCAAATACAACTACAGCAGTAAATTGGGCCCTAAAACATAGGTAAGGTAGTGATAGCACTGATGTTCACATAAGGATCTTTTGAGACCCCTTTCCTAGGACTGAATTTGCTTCAGACACAGACCTCCGGGAACTTTGCTGGACTCCACTGGTCTGAACACTGACACTGGGAGGCCTTATAACTGCATCTGTCCAGACTCAGACAGAGTGCCTGATCAGATGTGAGTTCCCTACATCTCCGGAAGTTGGTGATTCAGACTGCCAGACATTCGCTGGGTGGGCCATCATTTGTTACCTTTAAATCTCTTTCTTGCTCTCTCTCCTCTCTCTCTTCCAACATTGAGAGTTCTCAGCATGTTATACAGTTTGACCCCTGCTATATAATACTGGACAGAGGAATCGCTCTTATATAGTTTCTATTAATTCTACTGGAATTCAGATGCTCAGCATGCTTAAAAAACAACGAAAGGTTTTCAAAATGATAAGTATCAATAACCAAAACAATCATGATGGATATTTGCTAAACTACCCAAATATTTATCACTAAGGAGGAAAATATTTCACTCAGGTTTGTTAATAAACTTTCCATCTTAAAGAGGTCAACACATGAAAAGCTTACTACTTGTCAATTATGTTTAAATGAAGAATAACCTAATTGGTTCTTTATTCCTAGAAAGTATTGCATTGGTATAATATTGTACTAGATTGAAAAGAATAATCCCTAGGATTCTTGCACAAAGCTTTCCAGTTCAAAATAATTAAGCACATTTAACAAATGACACAAAATATCTAGAAAGTCTGCTATATTTTGAGACACAAGTACCAAGAGCTCCAACTACAGAATCTAACTGAGGGAAATAATACAGATGTACTTGCCTCTATTTCTCCCACTAAGTACAACTAAAAACACTGGACATTATCTATAAAATTCAAACATGAGAAAATTCCGGTAAGTGGAGACAAGAAGTCAGATTAGCTAGAGAACTTGGAACCTAAGGAATGATATAGTAATTAGTTCCCTGGTTTTCTTTCTTTCTTTCTTTCTTTTTTTTCTTTAAATTTTAAATTTAAATTTTATTTTATTTTAAGGTTATTTCTGTACAACAAACCCAGCTGGAGTTGAAGGGACAGAGGGAGGTGGTAAGAGGACACTTTATCTACATAAGAATCATAATTTCCATAGGGTTAATTTCTCAACAGCAATAAAAGTCAGAAGATGCTGTATTAATATCTTCAAAATACTGACAAAAAATAACTCTCAACCTAGATGTTTATAAACAGTGTAACTACCGTTTAAGAAAAAGAATGAAATGAAGATATTTTCTGTTATTTATTTATTTTTTATTTTCTTTCTGACTGATACAGCCCAGGCTGGATATTAAAGAAGTCAGCAACCTAGAAACATCAATGGGCACAGTCAAAGAACAGCCCCTAGAAAAACCTATCTCTCTAGCCAAAGGACATGCAAAGGGATGGTATAGCAAGACAGAAAGCTTTAGTTACTATCTAAACTCTTCTACTCCACCAAACAATATGGTGAAAACCATGCCCTAACCCTGCCAGCAAAGGCCTAAGCAGAGAACCTAGATTTCCAACTTTGCCGTGCTGTATCAACGTCTTTCTCCACTTCCACCAGTGTCAAAGAGGCACAGACTGGGAACTGGGACTTCCATCCCAACCAGGCAGTAATGAGGCATCCCTCCCTTTTACCAGTGGGTGATGTCAGAGGGGACTTAATGGAGAGTTGAGACTTTTACCATAGCTTAGTGGTAATAAGTTCACAAGGAGTCCTCCCCTTAACTCTGGTCAGTAAAGGCCTACAGAAGAACCCAGAATTCCACCCCCATCTCACAATAATAAGGCAGCACCCCCTTCACACATCAGAGCAATATACATCAAAGGAGGCCTGTTTAAAAAAAAAACCCTCAAAACCTAAGATTTAAATAGGATCCAGAGTCTAATAACATAAAATCCCAAATGTCCAGATTCCAACAGACAACCACTCATCATACGAAGAACCACAATACCAAATTGCATTAGAAAGGGTAATCGACAGACGCCAACTAAGATAGATTACCTAGATGTGAGAATTATGATAAGGAATTACAGTAGTCAACATAAAATGATTCAATAAATAAATACATCTGAAACAAGTGAAACAGATAGTTTCAGAAAAAAAGAGGAAAAAAAATAAGAAAGGATAAGTAAAGACAAACCAAATAGAAATTTCAGAACTAAAAAGCAGAATATACACAATGAATGAGCTCAACTGTACAATGGAGGAGATAACAAAAAGAATCAGTGACCCTGAACAGAGAATAAGAAAAATTAGTCAATTTGAACAACAGTGAAAAAAAAAAAAAAAGATTGGGGGAAAAAATGAAGAGTGTTTCAGAAATGTATGGGAGTATAACAAAAGCCCGAACATTTGTGTCATTACATTCCGAGAAGAAGAAAAGAAGGCGATGATGAAAAAATATTCAAAGAAATGCTGGCTGAAAATTTCCCAAATTTGGCAAAAACCAAGATCTATAGATTGAAGAAACTGAGAAAACTCTAAACTAGGTAAATCCCCCCAAATCCATGCCAACACACATCATATTCAGACTTGAAAATTAAAGACAGAAAAATTATTGAAAACAGACAGAGAGACAAGATTTATTAACTGCAGAGAGGAAAGCAATTTGAACAGTGGATTTCTCATCAGAATCTGTTTGCCTTTTTCATTGTCTTAATAATTTCTAAAGCACCTCTTTTGGTACTTCACTCAAAATTTTATCTGCCTTACACTTTAAATAAAAATCTAGGTAAATAGTAGACTACAACATATAGTTCTCACCTATGTTTTAAATTGAAAAACATCAATGTGGAGTAGTATTTTCAAAGATGTGGGCCCCTAAAGTGTTAATGTTCTTCTCTACTTGGGAGAGGGTTTCAGGCTTGGTGCCACAGGATTTGCCCTTTGTAGCTTCTCACATCCCAGACTTAGAAAATGTGAGCTGTGATACAGAGAAAGGTAAGAAGCTCAGCAGAGCCCCTTAATGATAAATGAGTTTGCATCATCTGTCATTAGAACTTCCTGCCAACTGGGTCATTCCCTATTAAATTACCACTTGTCAATGTTTAAAATACTGATTGATAAATGACTGTGCCAAAACTGATAACACAACAGCTTTTATTTTCTAATAATCTTAGTTACTACAGCCTGCTTGTCAAGACACAGACACCATACTATTTTTCTGTTTTTAAACGACTTTACCAAAAGACAATTTAATCTAATGCAATGCTATCAGGTATACTGTCTGGTCCCTTATATGTCACATACATGCTGGCTCCACTTGCCAAAATAAACCTACTGGCGATTTAGTGATATGGGGTGCTCCAAGTTTCACATTTCAACAAATGTTAGTAATCTGTTTTATCAATATAAACTGCAATTTAATGAAAAAATTCTTTTCTTCAGTACATTTCACTTTCAATGCCCTTGAGTATAATAATTCGCTCATGCTGTAGAACAAGAGTGTTTTACAAGACCTTAACTCTCAGGAGAAATTTCCCTATAAATACAAAATTCGAGTTTTATGGGAGTGTGTTGTATGCACATGAGTAGTGTCCACACTACAAAACAAAACAAAACTAAACTAAACTAAACAAAAAAGAGGTTTCACTTAGATTTCAGCTTAACTATCCTTCTGAGATATTGTATAATGGACTTATTAGAACAAAGCTTAGATGAGTAACTAGATGATAGGTAAATAAAATGGCATTTATATCCCAGAGGTCTCTGAATCAAAATACACCAGAACATACTGCAGACATATGTTAAAGCAGAACCAATCATTGGAATTCACAGCAGTTTTAAAAATCTGAAAATTTAGGCCAGGCATGGTGGCTCATGCTTGTAATCCCAGCACTTTGGGAGGTCAAGGTGGGTGGATCACTTGAAGTTGGGAGTTTGAGACCAGCCTGGCCAACATCGTGAAACTCCATCTCTACTAAAA
The DNA here is from genome assembly GCF_000951035.1 of Colobus angolensis palliatus. Taxonomy (NCBI): domain Eukaryota; kingdom Metazoa; phylum Chordata; class Mammalia; order Primates; family Cercopithecidae; genus Colobus; species Colobus angolensis. Next base: position 6,808,649 of record NW_012114566.1, read on the forward strand.
ATACAAAAAAATTAGCCAGGTGTGGTGGCACACCACTATACTCCCAGCTACTCGGGAGGCTGAGGCACGAGAACTGCTTGAACCCAGGAGGCAGAGGTTGCAGTAAGCCGATATCACACCACTGAACTCCAGCCTAGGCGACAGAGCAAGACCCCCCCCAAAAAAGAACTGAAATTTCTATGGTGGTTGCCTCTTTCTTAGTGATTCAAAGTGAGAATGCTCTGGCTAAATTTAAGCAAGGCTTTGTACAGCCAAAATTGCATACAAATTTATATGAAAATTGGCCAATCTTGATTCTCTGTAAAACCACTCAAGGCTCCTCTTTTCCAGTGAGGTTGCCTCCCAAAAAATTTACTGTGGCATAATTTGCTTCTACTTCTTTCACATTTACCACTAAATGTAAGCAAGGGTCAGTTTGGTAATTGGATGAGAGTGATGATCCACAAGGACATCACTCTCTGTGGTTTCACACACCTATGTTTTGGTCATTATCACTATTTCTGTTTTCTCTAAGCACTTTTTTGTTCATTCAAAATGCTTGGTGGCAACATCAATGGAAAAAAATAATGAAAACAATAGAAACACAGGACCAACAATTTCTTACCTGTGCCATTCCTTTCTGCAGCACTTTTGTCTTATTTGTCTTCTCTATTATACACAGGTCATAACGGAGCGGCTATCATGTCTTTCTCCGGGATTTGTGTGGTACAAGACTACATGGTCAAAGTTGAGCAAAAGTTTAATAATAAATGCAAGCAAATGGTATTCAGAGAAATTCTTTCACTGGAGATGGCAGGGCAAACTGCTCCAGGGCAGGGCAAAAGAAATCAGGAACTGCAGTAACTCACAGGAAGGGAGATAAAATGTATTACCCTGCAAGTCTGTTTCTTCTAGTTGCTACTACCAAGCAGGGAAGAGCAGAAATCTCCTGAGTAACTGTCCAGGGAGAGTGAGTAATAAGGTATATGAGCAGTGTGTTGAATGAGTAAAATATATCCATGAAAAACACAGCAATTTACATAAATATGTATGCCATAACATTCCATGGTATCAGCAACTTCTGTCAAGTGTTTTATCTACTACTAAATTTTTTTTAAAAATCTGTATTTGCTTGTATATTAGTCAACCTTAACCTTCCAAGTAAGGCAAACTGTGAGTTGCCAAAATAGTTTCCATATGAGATTTTTATGTGTGTGTATGTGGCAGGGGAGCGGGGGAGTAGATTTATGTAAGGTGTGTGTGTGTGTGTGTGTGTGTGTGTGTGTGTGATAGAAAACATATTTTTTAATCATCCTAATTTCACCATTCAGATGTAGTTCCAGATAATAGTTTGTTTCTATCCTTCTAAACATGTTTTTCCATTAGTATATTTATATAATCTGCACATCTTAAAATGTTGGGCTTATTCACAGGCAATAGATTACAACAATAGAACTCCCATACACAATGCCTTCAAGGACCAGTGGACTGCCATGTCTATGAAGTGGGTTCAAATGAGCTAAAACAGAACCGTTTTTGGTGTTCCACTCACCTGAGAGAGAGCGAGCATGTGTGAGAGAAATAAACTCAAGCAAACTACTCCTGATTTTTTTGTATCTTCATATCACTGTAGATTCTGCACTGCTTCATAATTTTTAAAGCCCTTTCATACAAATTACAATCCCATGAGGCTAATAGGGAAAACATTATTGTTTCCATTTTACACATAAGAAAAGGGAGCCCAACTGTAGTTTAGAGCAGCGAGTCAGAACAAGAGCCCAGATCTTACTTGAGATTCAGTGCTGCCTTTAAAGTTGATTCCCAAATGGTCTATGCTCTTGAGGGTCTTGGGTTTTGGGGGTTTTGTCACTCTAGGGACTACCAGCACACTCTAGAATAGCCCTAGAATAGTTTCAAGATCTCATGTGAAGCAGTCAGTGAGCAAATGTCAAAAAAGTGAAGTCTGGTGAATACTGGTCTCTATTTAAAAGAAGTTTTCATATGGACAGCACCCTGCATACCACCTGACAGTCACTAATAAATGCCCATTCCTTCCTTCCATATATTTAACAGGCGAGCAGGGCCCACCTATCCTGACTCCCCAGCAAATGTTCTTCACTCCAGACTGCACTGTTTTCACTCTGACAGTAGACTAGCATTTTCCACTTCCATGTAATCAGCTAGCACCTGATCCACACAGCTCATATCCTCTCCTTTTTTCAAATTCAACCTCACAGAAGCACCAAGTGAAATCATCAATACGTCATTTTTTTTTCCACTTCCTCAATCTGTCAACTCTAGCCATTTCCTAGCTCTCTTACCCTTGAATCCCTTTTCTTATTTTTTAATCTTCATAACTCAGCCTATACATCTCCTCTAGAAAAAAATTATAAAGTATAAAAATTTTCAGACTCTGAAATTAATATGGCAATGCATAATTTTCTTTTCTTTTTCATTTTTTTTTTTTTTTTTTGAGACAGAGTCTCGCTCTATCGCCGGGACTGGAGTGCAGTGGCTGGATCTCAGCTCACTGCAAGCTCCGCCTCCTGGGTTCCCGCCATTCTCCTGCCTCAGCCTACTGAGTAGCTGGGACTACAGGCGGCCGCCACCTCGCCTGGCTAGATTTTTGTATTTTTTTAGTAGAGACGGGGTTTCACCGTGTTAGCCAGGATGGTCTCGATCTCCTGACCTCATGATCCACCCGTCTCGGCCTCCCAAAGTGCTGGGATTACAGGCAATGCATAATTTTCTAAGCACATGAAGTTTCTAAGAATAATAAATAATTACATCATTGAAGAATATAAAATACTAAAGTTTGAGTGATAAAATTGTAATTCTTTTGCTAGTGTCTTGTTTGCCTTATGATGAATAACTGACTTTGACTTTTAAATAGGTCAGTGTGAGCTGATTTTTTATTTGACAGGTTGATAAGTTAGTGTTTTTTGTGTAAAATGTGAGTTTCAAATGTCAATTTTCCATGCATATACATAAAATGCTAATGCACATATAATGTGAAGTATTTTAAAGTACTCAAGACTTATCTAAGACCTATAGTACACTTATTTATTTATTTAGAGACAAGTCTCAAATAGACGAGTCTCTAAATAAATACATAAGTAAATAAATAAAATTTTAAAAATATGGATCATGAAAATTCCTGGGTAGCAGGGACTTAGTAACTTTGGGTACCCAGAACTTACTCAGGGTCTGGATGCCTTGTTGGCCCAAATAAAGGTTTCATAGATTAATCCTTGCAATTATACACTAGGTAAGAATCTTAATGTTTAATGTTTAAATCTTAATGTTTAAATATAGGGCTGTTAATGTCTGGGCAAAAGACCAGATAGATGAATAGTAGAAACTATGGGTTAGGGTCAGGGTTCAGGAAGCAAATTAATTCCCAATTAATTAATTAATTCCTAATTAATACAGGATTAATTCTCAGAGTTCATTTGTTCACATAACTACAAAGAATTAAAATTTAGAGGTATTGAGAGGCAGCGAGGAATTCAGATTATGTGAATTTGATTTCTAACTTTGCACTAACCATGTGCACAAACCCTGAGATAGTCGCACCCCAAGCTACTGCTATGAGGAACTATTGCCTTTCTAAAAGATAATACCATGTCTTAGAGTATTCCCTGAGATGAAAATGCCTTCCTGCTCCTGTTAGATAGGCAAAGGAACTCTTTTCCATCCTCTAAGGCACAGCTCCAATGTCATCTTCTCTGCAATTCCTGTCCTAACTCTACTTCTGGTATACCTCATACAGATTGTGCACATTGCACGGTACAATGACCAGGGAAGCAATACCAGAAGAGTGGTGAAACGTGAAGGTTCTCCAATGCAAAGGCCAAGGTCAGAGGCCAGTCTTGCCATCTGACTGCCTGTAGGACCTCTGGCAAGGTGCTTAGGATTTTTACACTTTGGATTTTCTACTGTAAAGTAAGACACAGTACCTGCTTCATATGGCTGTTTCAAGAAACAAAGAAAATCACAAATAAAAGGGGTCTACTGTCTAAAGCTGAGTGCTCTTGCTGTTCATACTCTTCTTCTTCACTAGATCCTGCGCCTCTAGAATATAAGCACCCTGTGTTTGCCCATATTAAAACAAAAACAAAAAACCTGTTACTAACACCTGCCCTAGAAACTACAGTGTTAAAATATAAAACTAATTCACAAACTGAAGTGGTACTGAATAGTTTCAAAGGCAGTAATGTGACAAAGTTACTGTTATTATGTATCATTAGGATATTAGAGAGCAGATAGTGAAGGGTTGGAAAGAAGTCATGATAAATCTTCAGAAATTTTATGAAAGAATGCAAACGAAAAAATATGAGATTTGTGGTACATAATAAAAATCTATTGGGAATACAGTTCCAACTTCCTCTAGTATGAGATGATCTAAAAGTTGTGAAAAATATCTTATGACTTTGCTGCCTTTCAACCTTCTTATACACGTCACCTTTTCTATCTTCTGACCCACCTCACCTGCTAAGCCTTCCATACCTACTACCATCATGCTAGCCTCTAGGTAGGTACTTAAAATCAGAGTGCCTCACTCAAGTCCAGCTGCCCCAATATCTCTATTACCCTTTACTCTAAACTCCTTCACCTTCTGGGTTCCTGGGAAAGAACAAAAGATTTGGGGGTCAGAACATCCAAGTTATAGTTTTGGATCTAGAGGTTAATTCCTCACCTTAGTAAGATAACCAGACGGAAATAACTATGAATAAATTATAAACTAAAACTATATGATGGACATCTGCTTTTAAGAATATCTTTTATGGATACATAAAGCTATGATGACAGCTATGAATCTTCTCAAAAAGCACACACATGTACACACATTCCCACAAAATTCTATATATAATTTCAGGAATTATCTGGCAACCTTCAACTACAAAAAGGGATTTCAGTAAGAATTGCTTCTCACAATGGTGACAGAACTTCAGGAAGTATTAGGGAGATGCCTGGAGGAGAGTTTGAGTCTTCTCAGCTACCCCTTAAATCATATCATTTCAAGAGCTGCCTAAACCAAAACCAAAACAAAACAAAACAAAACAAAAAAACTGGCTCTGCCTTTTATTGATTATAATAATGTTGCATCAGGATTACAGTCAAGGTCTTCGTTACACCCAAAACAATTCACTTTCTCCACATTTTCTGATACTACTTTGCCCTGTTTCAAAGGGTAAGTAACGGGGTCAGCATCTCAGTAATAATAGTTTCCATACTTAAATATAACTCTTGATGGCCATATTTTCTTTCCTTTCAATCATTTAAAGAGAACAACTAAGACTCAGTGTTAGCTGGTTTTACCTGTTGTGCCAAACCCCTATCAAGTCCAACGAGGATGGCACTATGTTCAAAGGGCTGAAGAAGAGACTCAGAGCCATTGAATGGGGTTTTAGCAGGGGCTTACATACAGAGGAGAGAGTCCAGGGGTAGCAGACTGGGCAGGAGAACCATTGGTCTGGTGGCAGAACACTGGTCAGGAGAATCACTACCCTCGCACAGTATGCAGTTTACATAGCATTTTCACTTAGCATCTTCCCACTAACTACCTCCACCTGGCAACCTTCATTCAACCCAAGGCAAAGGGCTTTGATCCCCTGTACATTAGGGACAGACCGGGGCTCAAATGTTCTTCATTGATAAGGAATGAATCTCTGGGTTGGCTACTCCCAGACTCCTTAGCTCAGAATGCTGAACACACATTCAGTATATCTGCCATACAGTCGTTCTCAGAGTATGCTAAGTTGTTGCTGTCAGGTGCATCTACCATACACTACCTTCTGGTCAAAGATACTAGCATTGTAATGGGAACAAAAAGTAGGAAGAAGGGAGGTACTGTGAAAGGATTACTATTAAATAACTCCAAAAGAATTCCTCCTGGAATACAGACTCTGTTTTATAGGACCTAAGACCATTTTAACAAAATATATTTACTGTGAAATGTTTATAAAATCCTGTAAGGAAATATTTCCAGGGCTGTGCCAGCATTATAGCTTCAGTGATAAATGGTCTAAGCCCTAAAGTTACTCATTCCATCTACTTTGGGGTGTTTTTAAGTATGCATGCCAAAGAAGCCCCATATTTATTTCCATAATTGTCTAAGTCCTTTTTGATACTCATTCCCCCTTCACCTTCACTTTGAAAAAAAAGACGATGATGATGAATAAAACAAAAAGTTATTTGCTATTCCTAATTCAATTTATGGAGAGAGCCCACTAGGTAAAAAATAACAGCATTTGGGGAAAAAATTATTCCCTAAAAATATGTTTATACAGTTTTGTAAAATAAAGGGGTTTGTAAAAATAGAGAAGACTCTTTTTTAATTATAATAATAATGAAAATAGTAGAGGAACTAAACAGCCTAGAATTAAAATTAATGGCACTGTTGTTTAAAATAAGAGAACAGAAATAGATTTCATGTAAATCAGGTTTCTTTCAGCTTCTAATTCCATTTAGCTTGGAAAGACGAGAAAGAGAAGATAAAGCTACAAATTTAAAACTGACAAAGGGCAGTACTTCTATGCAATTTATAATTAATCTATGGGACCATGTGTCAGTAGAATTTATTGAGAAAAATAGTTTAGTGCCATTTTATAAGGGTAAGACATTAGAAGAAAAAGTATTGCTATTGAAGTTACACTAGCTAAGAAAATATTATAAGCGCTATTTATCATCAAGATTCAGGTCATAAGTTGGCTAGCAGCTGGAGTCAAGAAAAAACACTGCACAAGTGGCCAGGTGAACTATGGGTGTTTTACATCTTTCTTCAGGTGTTTTATTTAAGTCACTGCTAATGGAAAACACACTAAATGAAAGTCTCTTTCAGCCTAAAGTTTTGTAGTATTATGATCTATCTGGTCACCCTATTTCAATAAGCAACCTACCACAACCCTCCAAAAAACTCTCCTCTGTTTTAGAAGGAAAATTTTATTTCATCTTCTCCATGCAATTATCTACATGTGTACAAGCTGTAAATACTAAGTATTCACGTATTTTATCAGTGGTCCCTAACCTAGGAAGCTTAAAGACGTACTGATATCTCAGTTCTATTATTGGAAATTCAGATCTATTTTGTCTAGATTGCTACCTGGGCATAAAGGTTTTTGAAAGTTCCACAAGATTCTAATATGCAGCTGGGGTTGCAAGCCCAATGTGAAAGGCAATAGAACTGCCTCAAAGTACCCAAAATGAAGGTACACACAAATGCAGACACATGGACACACACACACACACACCCCTCTTAATGATAATATCCTATAAAAGAAAGACAAATATGACCTGAATAATAAATGATTTATATGTCCTTTTACACACCATATAAATTATTAGATTATTTATCAATTACTTTTTTAAAATTGTTAAATTACCTATCTATAAAGATTTAAAAGCCATATAAGTAGAATTTGACACACTATCATTACACTTTAACTACAAGCCACGGAAAAACAGTGTCCAGCTACTTACCATATGCCTCCTGAATGTTCCCAATCATATTATCACATTGTTCTTAGCATATTATTTTTTCTGTCATAAAGGTACAGTAATAGATAACTTACACAGACTTCAAAAGTGATGGTAGCATTACCATGATTAAAAGTCTGTCAGTCCTTCCACTCTAAGGCATTTTTAGGAGTCTTATAACCTGAACATTTGAGCTTGCTTCAGGCATAGACTTGACTTACAAGACCACAGGTGTAAACTTGAGTATCTATTCCTGATATATAGGTATGAAAATTATTTTATAACATCGATAACTAAATAAAGTTTGTTTTTACCATGTGGCCCATCATCAAATGAAAAGATGAGTTTATCATCCTATTTAGAACTTTAGATGATTACTTAGACCAAGGCTGTTTTAAATTGGACAACTAACCTTTTTTGGTTTAGAGTTCCTCCTTGGAAATATCTAAGAATATAAGGAAAACCAACTTCTCAGAAGAGTAAGAACACAGTACTATAGATTGAAATATGATCCATAATTTTTCAGCCCTTGTCTTTTTAATATTAGAGTCATAGATCCAACTAAAAAGAAGCTCATGGTTTCATTTTCTCTAAATTAGAGTGCAAGAAGGTCTTTTACAGCCATTGATGCCACTGTGTAATAAGAGAAAATAAAATAGGGAATAAGACAAAGATATAGGATCTAGAATCAAAATATCACAAGTTTAAAATAACTTACAGATTATGTTAACCAAATTTATAAGAATGCAGGAATTCCCCCTAAACAAACTAAAACATTGTTTTCTAGTCAAATAACTTGGATCCTACCAAAAAGACTACAAAAAACTGAGTTCTAACAACTCTATCCATAATGATTCTGGAAGATAGAAGAACATACAAATTATCCACACCCTAGACTGCTAGTAGAAGCATTCTAAATTTCCTCCTCAACTATGCTTTATAGTTGAATGTTCTTTATAAGAATGTTCTTATAGCCACTTTGCTTTATAAGAAGCAAGTGCCATACCAATGATCTCATTCTCATGTAACTTTGTGGTACAGTTATTAAGAACACATGCTTTGAAGCCAGACACATCAAAGTTTAACTTATGGTGTCATCATTCACTTGAAATGTGACTAGAGGCAAATTACTTAACTTTATCTTCTCATATGTAAATGTGAGTTATAATACCTCACATATTAGGTTGTATGAATTAAATAAGATACGCAAAATGAATTTTACAGTACCTCGCTTACAAACTTATTTCTTTTTTTGTTGTTGTTGTTGAGACGGAGTCTCGCTCTATCACCCAAGCTGGAGTGCAGTGGCCGGATCTCAGCTCACTGCAAGCTCCGCCTCCCGGGTTCCCGCCATTCTCCTGCCTCAGCCTCCTCAGTAGCTGGGACTACAGGCGCCCGCCACCTCGCCCGGCTAGATTTTTGTATTTTTTTTAGTAGAGACGGGGTTTCACCGTGTTAGCCAGGATGGTCTCGATCTCCTGACCTCGTGATCCGCCTGTCTCGGCCTCCCAAAGTGCTGGGATTACAGGCTTGAGCCACCGCGCCCGGCCAAAACTTATTTCTAATAATAACATTAGCAGGATGAAAGGATCCATTTTCCTGATTTTATAGGCATTACTAAGCCACAGAGCTGGAAGTCCTAGATAGAGGGACAGTCTGAATGGTAAAGAACTGAAAAGCCACGGAGAAGCCACCATCACTGGGAGCTATCCCTGGTGCTGGTTTCAGAGCCAGGGCCCTATTATCCTATGTTCCAAAGTTTACTCCTCAAACAAACCAAATTCCGGTTTCAGTTCTCACCTTGATTTAGTAATAGGTTTCTGCTACCTTGTGTTCCTAAATTTAATTACCATTTGCTTCTCTCAGATGTTGATTTGTTTTCCCAAATGAAAACCCAATCTGACACCATTTGCTTCCTTTGCTAGACATTTTTGCATTGAAATTTTTGACGTAAAGTTATATCTTTTTATCTCTAACTCCAACAATGATAGTTACTAAAAAATTGTCAATGTTCTTTTCCCCTAAACTTTTCTTAGGAAAACTTAAATATGTCTGGAAGAGTAATTAAAATTAATCCAAAGGTTTGAAAAGAATTAAGAGTATTGCTAAATTGTCCCAGGAAACTAGCAGCCAACTCTTGGAGCTAGAAAATTCAGCACAGGTGTAAGCACTACTTTTGCCATGCCCATGGCAGACATTACTAATCTATCATAGAATTCATTTTTAATTCTGAACATCTTAGAATCCTCGACAAGCTCCAAACAGATATTGAGAGCCAAAAATGGCATGCAAATAGAAGCTTATCTATCATCCCCGAGTTATTATGAACATGTGAGTTTTTTCAAAAGAGGGCTTTTTTTCTTCAAGTCTCAACTGGAACACTGAACATATATTTATGATTTGAAGAGGATAGAAGCACCCTTACATTTTAGTTACATAGCAAGTACATGGTTATTAAAGAATCAGAGCTTCTCTTCTAAGACTGGAAGTGTTAGCCTTATGTCCTGGATAAATTCCAACTTAGGTAATTACATTCTGCTTATTTCACCCCCTTAGCAATTTTTTCAAGTGAATCCACTATTATTCTTCACTTCGTACCCTAACCTGCTGTGTAGTGTTGCGATGAGCTGTTAAACAGCTGCCATGCTTCACTCTACAATGGTGACTGTGCTGCACTGTATAATTTGTAACCATTCTCAGTGTGCTTTGGAATCTTTCAAGGATGAAAGTGTTACCCTAAAATGCAAGATATCATCATCATTTTAAAGACATACAGTACAACTGCTTATTTCAGTTAAATTCAGCATAACATATTTAGAAAATACCTTATTTCATGAAAAACCACAAAACTAGGTTAAAATACCCATGAAACATGCTACAAAGATTATATGAAAAGGTATTTAAAGAAAGCAAACTATTTATCAACTATATGAATATTCTGCCAAAGAAAGGAATAGTAGGAAGAACAAATGCTTAAGACATTTTTATTTGAAAATACATCTGCCTTCATCAGATGGTAAAAATTCCCAATGTCACCCAAGAAAAACAGTGAAGAGAAAAATTGAACGTTAAGTCAATGGGAAATGGAGGAATGCCAACACGTATGGAGAAAGAGATCAAGGATAAATACAATTTTTAACATTTTCTTATTTTTCATCAGGATAGCCAGAAAATTATACAAATTCATTTTCTTGGAGACATAATTTTTTTACTATAGATTGCCTGAGGACACTTGCAGACAGGAATATAATTTTGGCAATACTGAAAAGGGTGTCATGATGCAACCAAGAGAGGCCACTGCAGGTATGTGGACCTTCCACAGTTTGTAATTTGGTAGAGCTGCTTTCAGTCAGTGGCTCTCAGCCTTGGTGTCATAGTAGAATAACTTGTGGAACTTAAAAAAAACAAACAAACAACAAAAAAACAAACAACCTAGTTCCAACCCCAGATATTCTGATTTAACAGACTCGGATATCAGGACTTTTTAAAGCTCTCCAGGTGATTATGATGTCCACTTAACATAGAAAAAACACAGATATGGGCTATGTTTTACCAACCTGGTTATAATTATGGTTTGACTGGCTTTTACTTAAGGCAGAAAAACCAGTCACACTATTTGAGGAGATGCATACGGTCATACACTAAGTCCTCACTTAACAACTTCAATAGGTTCTCGGAAAGTACAACTTTAAGTGAAACAATAAACAAAATCATTTTTTTCCCCTCATTAACTTTATAACAAAACAACATTGAGCAAAATGGTATTATTTGAGGACCAGCTGTATGTTGTTTCTCTTAAAGTCACAGTTTCCAAGAACCTATTGATAACGTTAAGTGGGGGTTTACTGTACTTTATTAATACAGGCCACACAACTAGACCCCAAAGGCATGTTTCGTGGAGTGATACTTCATCAACTGGGAGGAGAAAAGGCTCTGTCACCTAAAGATTATATTTTTGAAGGGTCAAAATTCTAATGTAATATTTTTGGAAATAACTAGAAGGGTTTTTGAACCCGACACAAGTTAGCTGTGGGTATTTTATTTGTGCTAAACTATAAAATCTTATACTAACTTTTTTTCTGACAAATACATCTAAGACATATTCTCTTTAGAACACACAAAAAAACTATTAACACACTAATGCTTACCTGCATATTAATCATCTACCTACAGTTAGAAGTACTGCACCCTCAACCCAACCCGCACATTCAGGACATACAAAAGAAATACGTACAAGCATAAAGAGAAACAGGTTTTCAATTAGAGTCAAGTATTCCAAGATTACATACAATGATATGAATAGCTGATTGTCACTGATCACAACAGCCCTGTTCCACAGTGCTAATGCTGAAAAACAGCCACCAAATAAAACATAACACACAAAAAATAAAATGTAAACAAAATAGAGCAGAGGAAACCTACCCATGAGCAGCAGGAAAGTGTCCTGAGCATCCCAAGTTCTATAAAAGGAATGAATAGGACTTACACTGCAAAGAGTTATTGAAGTGAATTAAGTTAGTCATGAGGGAAAAGATGGAAGAACACACTGACAAAACATGGTAGTGGTATGCGGATTATCCATATAAGAGCAAATTGAGTCATTTACTCTAATAATCCTTCAAAGCATCAGAAATTGAGGTAGCAACAAAAAAGAGGTCAGTTTAGATGCCTGTGAGTGTCAATTAAAGTTGATAAAGTGTAACAGAGGAGTAGGTGTGACTCATACATGGCAAGGGCAGAGAGATGTGCAGGGAATATATTCCACACACTGGGTGAAATACTTTACCTATGTTCTCTCTCACATGATCCTCACTTGATCCCTAGGATTTAATGTTAGAGAATCTAAGAGTCTGAACAGGTGACATAATTTGACCAAGATACACATCTAGAAAGTGGCTAAGACCGGAATCCAAGTTTGACTCCTAAGTTTACGTTCTTCCCCCTGTACCACATTATAACACATGACACTCTCCCTTACCCTACCCCATACTCTGAACTGACCAGAACATCAGCCCACCCCTTATGACGTCAGCCAGTTATTCCAACCAACAGGACTCAGGGACAAAAAGAGGGATTCACCTGATAGCCACAGGAAGAGGCAGAACAGGAATGTTGCTACAGCCACCCTGCAATGGAAAATTTAAATAGGTTCTGAAGACAAACCTGGAGGGAGAGCTTAGGAAAAAATTTAATCATAAAAGATAAATTATTTATATAAAACTTGCAAAGAGAAAGCATTAAAAAATGTGATGGTTGTACATAATACTGATTCACTCAGGATCTGTGATATCAAATCCCAGAAAAGAGAGACAAGAAAATAATTTACAGATTCTGAGTTTCAAATGCTGGAAACTCTTATTCCTCACTCTTCGAATAAGTTTTATATGAGTAGCCCAGTGTTTACTGGAAGAACAAAATATGCTATCAGCAAGCAGAGTCCACTGAGTCATATGCATTTTCATCTCAAAATGAGTTACAGATCAGAGAAATAAAATTATTTTCAGTGAAAAATACCCACAAGTTGTGAAGCAACTGAAATATTTGAGACTCTTCTAAGAAATTTCTGAATACCATCTATTCTTGAACAAATGGATCTATTTTGTCAATGTTGACTAATCCTATTCTCCTAACTACTAATGCAATGAATGACTCTAGTACCACATTACTAACAATCTCATGCAGTTTTTTTCTTTGCTTCTAAATTCTGATTCTGCTGCCATAGTGCTCTAACGACCTCAGGTAAACACCTCTCCACTGCAGTTTCCCCAGTTATCAGATGACAGATTTGGATGGGAAGATTTCTAAAGTTTTTATTTCATAGATATCCTTCCAGTTCTGAAAAGTTCTGATTCTATTCTTTCATTAAAACAAAATCGACTGTCTAAAACTGAAAAGAGAATGAATCTGTCTACAGTGGAAACATAGTTGACATTTTTGTCTGACTTTTCTATTTTAGTTAATAATACAAGAATTTTCAAAAACTTATGAATTGTTTTGAGTTCACTCACCCCCCACCCCTTGTCTTCTCCTTGTCTTTTGTTTCCAACAGAATTTATTACTATATCCTGGGTATTCTATTGTCTCACTGTCTCTTTTAACTCCGTTCTCACATCATGAGACAGAAGCTCCCTCTTCAATTAGTGGAAAATAATTATAATATGCACTTAAGGATTCAGTATTATAAAATGAGTTTTGATATTATAAAAATGAAATATAGTAGCTTTGAATAGACCCATCTTTTACTCATAGATGACTTGGTCTGCTGAAGGTATCAGTAGATACTTAATAAAGCAGATTTGCACTGGATTTGAAATAGGTGGGTGTCCAAAACAGATAAATCAGCTCTCCACATGTAAATAAATTTAGAGGTACAGGCCAGACTCATGAACTCAAGAGGTGATGACAGGAACAGGAAGCACATTCCCAACTAGGGACTGAATTTCAAATAAGGACTATATTTCCATGGATACATGAAAATATACAGGAGAGAAGAGGTGCTAAAATGTTATTTCTTCTCTCGATGCCCACTAATTATAAGTAAATTTTAGTGTGTGACCAAGGAAGAAATAAGGAAGAACTTCTACCATTTTCATTTCATGGCTATTTAAGAAACAGAATCAAGATTCCAGTTTAGAAAAACAGGTAAGAAAATATGAATTTACTGAAGGAGGGCCAAGTATGTGAACATTTCCCAGCATTCTAAAATACAACGCTAAACAATTAGAATTACTTCTGTACTGATCAATCCACTTAACATCATTCATCACCCATGTGGAATGTATGAATATTATTTGTGCACTAGTGAGCTCACCTTAATTTGAAGAAAAATTATAACTAGATATCCTATATGAAGTTCTCACTGTTATTTTTACAAAATGTTTTACAGTACCATATTTAATAGTACTGATGAACAAAATAGAAATCTTCCAAACATAGCGAACATTATTTGATAACAAGTTTCATGAGAACACTTACTAATAAAAATAAATTTGTAGGCAACGAGTCAAATACAGTATGAACAAAACAACCAAACTTAAGGAAATCATATCATTTCTTTTTATAAATGGATTTGAGACATCATTTGTTGAAAAATAACATAGTAGGAAGGCTGTCTTTTTCAATATACTCAAAGTTAATTTTTTGAATCTCGTGATACAGGGCTGACTAGTTTCTGAAAAAAAATAATAAAGAATAAACCTATAGGCCGGGCGCAGTGGCTCAAGCCTATAATCCCAGCACTTTGGGAGGCCGAGGCGGGTGGATCACGAGGTCAGGAGATCGAGACCATCCTGGCTAACACGGTGAAACCTCGTCTCTACTAAAAAAAAATACAAAAAACTAGCCGGGCAAGGTGGCGGGCACCTGTAGTCCCAGCTACTCGGGAGGCTGAGGCAGGAGAATGGCGTAAACCTGGGAGGCGGAGCTTGCAGTGAGCTGAGATCTGGCCACTGCACTCCAGCCTGGGCGGCAGAGCGAGACTCCATCTCAAAAAAAAAAAAAAAAAGAATAAACCTATAATAGTGATTTACACTTTTCCGAGCCACCACACAGGGGAAAGCCTATCTTTTCTAATCACTCACAGAAGCACCTCTATAGATAGCTGGTAATGATATAAACCTTATAGAGGTAAGAAAGTTCTGTACTTCACCTCCTATTAGGCCAAAAGTGCAAGAAGACCCTCAAAACATGCAACAGAAGTGCACACATAAAAAAGTACTTGAATTTAATATTCTTAGCAATGTTTCTAAGTAGAATTTTGGCACTCAGTCTAGCATGGTAAGGTAGTTAGTACTAGAGAAAGCAACTGTTAATCAAAAAACACAAAACACTAAGTTGACCTAAAGTAAACATCACATGACACTCCTAAAATTACTGAAGTAGAACTGGATTACAATTTGTGGCAGAGTTCTGGCTTTACAGAAAATTAAAGACATTACATATAGGTTAATGAAAGAACAATACCATTTTGAGAACACACAAATTAAAAATAATAACAACAATAATTTATTTAGTGCTTACTATACCTCAAGAATTCTGCCAACTATCTTACAATACTTCATTTAATTCTCACAACAATGCAGCATGACTGAAATTACTCCCCCTACTTGACCAGTAAGAGAAAAAAAATGAGGTGGCAAAGGTCAAGCAACTTTATCAAGAGCAGCCACTGGTTAGCAGAAGACATGGTATTGAAACTGCTCTGTATGACATCAAAGTCAGTTTTCTTAGGCACTACACCATATTGTCTTATCAATATACAGTACTTCATCTGATGATTCCCTATCCAAAGGGACCAAAAGCAATTATGTTATTGAACTCTGAGAAGACAAAGAGAAGAGTAATTCAATATACTCCTGCTTACCCAGAAATAAAGAGTTGAAAAGATCTGATGGTGTTACAAATTTTGCACTCAATTTTTATGAATCAGTAACAAATGATAAGAAACAATTATATTTATTTGAAAAAATAATTTGAGCAGTATCAAGTATGTCAAAGGAAAGGGCAAATCCAACCAAACCTTCTGCAAACGCAGGTCAATATAACAAATCACACTTCCTGCAGGTCAGCTCCATTTAAACGAGCCTCTGACTCATCTCTGACTCAATACATACAACTCTGAATTCACCATCTTTATAGCAGCAAATCTGTTTCTCAATTCCAATAGCACAGATCTTCCCCCAGCCACTACAATCAATACTTCGAAATCGCCCTGACTCTCCTCCATCAAGTTGTTACATCAACCTGCCAAGTGTACAACCAGCTTATTTGTGTGCTTCCTCCTTTTCATCCTTATGCCAGTTCTCCAGTTCATCTCCAACACCTGTTCTAGTAGTTTTTTCACTTGTTTCTCTGCTTATCTCCTTTTCCATCAATATTCTATTCATCAATACCAAGTTACCCATGCTGTAGTGTAACAATGGCTACCAAATGACTATAGGTAAAAGCCTAAATCCCATCTATAGTCTTACCACCTCCTCACACAACTAAGTCAAAGGTAATTAATCTTCTCTAGATACAATGACTCATTTACTTTCACAATTCTATATGCCTATACTCTGACTTCATAATGTGCCCTCTCACTCACTCTAACTTACCTCCATTCCCTAATAACAAGACAAACATGGCACTAATAGAAGCAAGTATTAGAGTAAGACAGTTTGGGTAGCTATGCAATTTCAGGCAAGCTTAACCTTCTGAATCTCAGTTTCCTCACTTGCAAAATGAGGTTAATAGTACCTACCTTCCAGGGGATTGGTAAAGATGAAAAGTAATGTACATAAAGTAAGTGCCCAGAAAAGGCACTTGATAAAGGACAGCCATTACGACTATGCCCAAAGCTTAGTGAGTCTTAGTGCCCAGCTCAAATGCCATAAAAATCACATCTTTTTATCTATTTGTACTTAAAGTCACCTGAGTATGCCTATTATTTCTACAAAGATCTTAACCTTAAGATTAAAAACTCTGTCTTATTTATCCTTATATCCCAGAATATCTTGTATTTAGCACATAAATAATAAACTTTTAATAGACATTGGGTGAACAAGGGCATATATAAAATCTCAAAGAATTAAACTACTGGGAAGTAAATTTTATTACACCTAATTTTTTTGAGGCATATTTTAAAAGAGTTCTCTACATAACAAAACCTTTTATCAGGAATTTATTAGGGAATGAACCACTCTGGGTAAGAGATTATTCTGGTAGCTTACTTTTCAATGGTGTCTTTCAAATTGTTTATTTTTTAACGGAAAACTTCACAGAACATTTCCCAGCATTCTAAAATAGAATACTAAACAACTAGAATTACTTCTGTATTGATCAATCCACTTACCATCATTCATCACCTGTATGGAATGTATGAATATCATAGCTGCTGGGCAGATGTCACAGAACAGCAGTACATGTGACTTTTCCTGCCACATGACACAGTACTCACATTGCTAAGTTATACCATTTGGCTGCTCTCATATGGGTTGGTAGAATATAAAACAGTCTGTCTTTTTATTTATCTGAATTAGTGATAAACTTCAGACCTACAGAATTACTAGAGTTTTCAGAATTTTGTTCCCCTTTACTTTTCAAGTTGGAGTCATGTTGAATGGATAAACTTGCCAAAAAGCTAATCAATAGATAACAAAAATGGTGATAATGAAAGTATTAATAAAGCTACTAAAATCTGCCAAAAAGTTGTAGGTTGTAGTCAGCACATTATAACAATCATCTCAATCCTTATAACACACCTAAGGTGGGGAGGCTGCTATTTCAATTTTCAGCTTACAAATGAGAAAACTGCGGCTCTGGAAGGTTTAGTGATTTGCCCTTGGCTGAAGAGTGGTAGTAAGAGGTAGATCGCAAACTGGAATCCCCCTTGTATACCATACTACTGACTTACATCTTTTAATACAGCATTACCAAAAATGGAATGACTGAAGTGGCTTTTTAAAAGATAATCAAAGCTTAATTCTTCAAAACAACATACTTGAAATCTTTCCAGCATGCATTGGGAAGTTTAGTGATGCCCTCTGAGTCTAACAAGGAGAAAAGAGACCAAGTGGACCTTCTGTTGATTCCCCTCTTTGAGTCTGTTGAATGACATTCATCCGTACTTAGCAATAGTCCTGTTCCATGATGCCCCTGGGCTGGTGTCCCTAGCTGAGTATGTTCTTTAATTTGTAGTTATTTATCTGCATTGTCTGTGACCTTTGCTTCTCATCTCAGATTTCTTAGGACAGGACTACAAGAACCTAAGACAAAAATGGACATTAAGTCCATGATTTAAAATTAAGGAAATGTTCTTTATACTTGAGGTGAACAGGGGTAAATCATCCTATAATGAAATCACAGTTTTTGGTGTTGCTACTGAATTCAGAGCACTTCTTTTTGGTGGAGTAACTGCTGAACTCAAGAGAGCAGAAATCTAACTACTGTAATTAGGCATTAACATGAATAATTTCAATAAAAAATATGTTTGGAATAAACAAGAGTTTATTCTATATA
>NW_012114566.1:6827279-6904169 GCF_000951035.1 Colobus angolensis palliatus
TTAAATATATATGAATATATATATGAAAAAATATATATATGGCTAACAACCAAACTGTCTCTTCTTTTAACAAAGATAATTAAGAGGAAGACAGCTGGAATCTAACACAGCATTAAAGATTTGTATTAGATATAAAGGAGATTTCTTGACGGTGAGTAGTGCTATACATTAGAATAATCTATCAAAAGTTTTTTTACACAATTCTATAAATTTTTTAATGACATTCAAAAGAAATACGTTTTTGCATTTGTTCTGAAAAGCCAAAATAACTGTTAGCATATATGGTTAAGTTTAAATTTGTAAAGTCAAAACTTTGCTTCTACTTTAGGTTTAGATTAATATTCAAGAAGACAGTACCCATTTCATTTACTTTATAGAGCAAAGGCAGTAGTTTTACTAATATGTCCAATATTAATACTGTCTCAAAATATCTCAGAAGATTAAGGTTTTTTCTGGCACCCTCCCTAAAAGCAGAACTCTTGATGGCAGAAAACAAAAAGTTTTCAGTGGGGAGCCATGGTGGCTGCCTTCTGTCCTATCAATCCACAAATTCTCGAATTACAAATCTGCTGTTGTTTTCTGACACATCTGCTTTGCAATGTAAAATACTGTTTTCTTTAATAAGAATTCTTCAAAAAGCCCTTAGGCACCTCGCCTTTGTTTGCACAGCCTGGGAGTTTTCATTTAAAGTTTTCACACTGTTTTTAAAATTCCCTATTTTTGTTTCTAAATTAGTTAGGCAAAGTCCACAAACCTCTGTTTTGGCTTCTCATTTCAGCTACATAGAAATGACGAAGAGAAACGTGCAGAGAAATTTGTAAGGTTTTGATAAATGAGATTACCCCAAATGACCAACATCCTTTTTCCCTCTTTCCTTCAATGTCAAAAATGTGTAAGAGGTAGGAAAGCAGAAATGTTCTTTATATAATCCCTAGTCCAGGGATGTAAAATCTACTACAAATTGAGGAAATTCTTGTTTACTCTGTGGCAACTCTGACAATCAAATGTGGTGGGAAATAGGAACAGACAGTGAAATGATCATGAAAATATATGAAATTCCATTGTAATGATCATAGCAAGGCTGATACTGGATATATTCTGTGACAACTAAGTTGGACCTGAAACCAAGATAAAGTATATATTTCTGAATCTAAAGTATTTTTGCTTTAATTTACTCAAAACCTAAACTTAAAACTCCCAAGGATATAGCATCCATTCATCTCCTCATTAAAAGATAAACAAATGGGTGTTTTTTAAGGTTTCCATAGGAAACATAAACATTTGATCTTTTTACATTAATTACGTGCAACCATAATGAAACAAATTTTAACTTTTTCCATAATAGGACAGAGAAGGCAGACAAATGATAAATATATACAAGTATCAGCCTGACAGCTTGAACATTTGTCGTTCTTCACCTTTAATCCAGCTGAATGTGACTTGAAGAAGATGACATTCACTTTGATACACTCTATTCATGACTCCCTCATGGAATTCCTTGGGAAGAGATTATCTTTTTCAAGGATAAGAAATGCTACTTTGCAATTTGCTGTCAATCTATAAAACATTCTTACATGATCCAATTTGTTGGAAGTGAAGATAGTCTAGTGGCATGAAAAACATGGATCCTCCTTCAGTGGAGAATATTGTAGGGGACAGATGGAAGAAGTTGGATGCTGTACAGATGCAGCCTGCTCCATCCTTAACATCTAATGTGATGGGCTGGACACTGCCCTATAAGACATGTTTCATATTATAAGCTAAGCTGTGAGGCAAGAGAGTTTGTATAAATGAGACATAAATTAAAAAATAAAATAAAATAAATAGACGTTTTCTTACACATGAAATCACAGCCTGAGCCCATAGCTTTTTCTTTGAAGTATTCCTCCTATTCTGCTTCTTTAGGACCATTTTCATTTTTTCTATTAAAATTCTTTCTTAAAATTTTTCATTCCTGTTGATGTATCTTCTTTTTCAGAAATTCAACCTTTTGAAAATACGCTTTCAAAACCCTTGAGCTCTTTGTTTTATAATGTTACCATGACATACTCATTTTCATTCAAATTTTCTATCACTTCACTTTTATAAATCATTTGTTCTTTACTGGTCAAAGTCAAGTACTAGAGACCAGAATTTCTCTTTGTGAAACAGGTAACTATAGCAAAATTGTTAAGAGTCTGGGTTCTAAAACAATATTAAAAAATATCTGGTTTCTAGGTATACCTTTACTATCTGTATATGTGATCACTGGCAAAAAGTTACTTACATTTTCTATGCCTGAGTTTCTTCAACAGGAAATGTCTTTCAGAATTGAAAAGATATTAAATGCTAAGATATTTATGATAAATACATTTAGTACAACGCAGAGCATAAAGTAAGAATCAATACGGGTTAGTTGTTATGGCTAGTTCTACCATCTAAAGATGACACTGTCAGAAAGCAAGATGTGAGGCCAGGCAAGGTGGCTCACGGTTGTAAACCCAGCACTTTGGGAGGTCAAGGTGGGCAGATTGCTTGAGCCCAGGAGTTGGAGACCAGTCTGGGCAACATGGTGAAACGCTGTCTCCACAAAAAATAAAAAAAAATTAGCTGGATGTTGAGACACCCACCTGCAGTCCCAGCTATCAGTAGGGTAAAACGGGAGGGTCACTTGAGCCCAGGAGGTCAAGCCTGAAATGGGTCATGATCACATCATGGCACTCCAGCCTGGGTGACAGAGAGATATGCTGTGGAAGGAGGGGAAGGGAGGGCAGGGGAAGGAAGGAATGGGGAGGGGAGGGAACACAGAAAAGGAAAAGGAGAAGGAGAAGGAGAAGGAGAAGGAAAAGGAAAAGGAAAAGAAAGGAAAGGAAAGGAGAAAGGAGAAAAGAAAGGAGGAAGGAGGAAGGAGAAAGGAGAAAATAGAAAGGAGAAAGGAGAAAGGAAAGGAAAGGGGAAAGGAAGATGCAAATTCTTCAGATGTTTGGATTTCATAAGACTGAGACTTTTGCAGAAAAGTCTGGATATTTAAAATTTCCCTACTTCTGCTAAGCATTGCCTTTATGACAATTACATGACCTAAAGTAGGAAAATATTGGCTTCCTTTAGCACCTCGTTTAGTAGGTTGCAAGATTACTCCCTTTTTCCTCTGCCTCTCCATCATACTCGGCACCATGGAGTTCCACGGGAAATTTGTCTTCTTGAAACACACTGCAAAACTGCTTGACTTTTCAATCTAATCTATATCCTTTAACACAAAATAGTCTTTTGCAATATATTCCAGTAGTAATTTTCATCTCACCAAGTCTCAGGACCATATTTATCTTCTGGTATTAGTATTACAAAATCTGCTTTGTTGACCACCTATCTTGTGGGCCTGGAAGCCTTCAGTACGGAAGGAGCCAGTGTCTACAACCCAGCAGAAAAGGGAAATTTGGTCAATGTAAAGCTGTAATCAGGGAGATCTAAAAAAGATAGCTTAATAACATGTCTCCTGGTCACTGAAAACTGAAAGACATTACAACTGCACAAGAAAGGCTTTAGATGTTTACCGTCTTCCTTTAGGGGAACACAGCTCATGTACATCTTAAAGTAAGGTATAATGTTTAACTCCATTTGCTGTCATTTATAATTTCTGCCAAAAGTGGATTATGCATTTTCCTACATTCTTTTTAAAATGAAACATACTGGTTACCATTTAATCTCTCTTAATAAATCACAGTCATCCTTTTGATGTACAAGCTGTACAATCACGAAGAAATGTCTGCAGGGGTTATTTGATGTGCAGAGTTGCCTGCCCTGCCATAGAATGGCTCCAGGCTGCTATGTTTTTTTTTTTTTTAACTTCCCATATATTTTTTTCAAAATGGTTTATCTCTCTACTCCCTTGTTGTCAAGCTGTCAGTCAGCTGTCACTTTTTACTGCTGTCAGTGAGACTGCCTTTATCACACCCCCAATTTGATGCTGCTAATCTGCTGTCAGCTGAAAAATCAGATAATCAAGACCTCCGAAACTGCATTTACAATACGTGGTGGGCTGAGCACCGGATGAAGATTTTGAGATACAAGTTCTAGTTCCTGCCCTGCCTATATCTAGCTGTGTGATTGCCAGAAAACACATAACTTCTCTGGGCCTTGGCACCTTCATCCATAAAATAAGAAGGGGAGTGTGTGTGTGTATGTGTGTATGTATGTGTGTGTGTGTGTGTGTGTGTGTGTCAAAGACAGAGAGAGATCTCATCCAGACCTGAATCCTAAGTTTCTTTGGCTATGAGAATACACATGAAACTTTTTTGTGACTTAACAGAATGCAGGGTGGATGCCACTGACCTTTTAATTGTCAAATTCAAGGACGCTTTTTAGTCATCACTTTACTTAACCTCACTGCTGTGAATTCACTAATGATTATCTCCTTAGAACTCTCTCCCCTTTGTTCCACAGGATAATTATTTCAGCGTTGACCTCCTGACTCTTACTTATTCTTCTCATTTCAATCTTGGGCTCTTCCTCCACCAACCCCTTAAGTGTCAAGAATGCCAAAGTGGCTCCAATGTAAAAAGGTCAGGACGATGATGAGGAACCCAGCAAAGAAGCCTGAGAAGCAGCAGTCTCTGTGAAAATCAGGGGACTATGTGTGCTAAGACAAGTGAAGAATGTGTCATGGTGTGTCAAATGCTGCTGCTATGATAAGTAAGATGCAGACTACGAACTGACCACAGGATTTAGAGACAGTGGTGACCCTGACTAAAATAATTTCAGTGGAATACTTTTCACTCAGAACAGGAGGAAGGAACTTAGAAGGAACAAGTATAAACAACTCTTTTAAGAGGTTTTGCTACTAAGAGAAGGAGAGAAATGAAGTAGTAGAAGGGGGAAGTGGAATAAGGAGAAAAAAAGTTTAAGATGTAAGAAATAGTAATAGTTTTGTATGCTAATAGAAATAATTCAGACAAAAGAAAAATAGGAATAATTCAGAAGAAAGGAAAACTGATGATGCAGAATAGACCAGGAAAAACTGCCAGGACAATAGGCCTTGAGTATGTGGGATGGATGAGTTCTGGAAAAGAAGTGGAGATCGGACCTTACACAGAAGCGAGGTCAGTTCATCTCCAGTAACAGGTGAGAAGATGGAGAATATGCACCCAGAAGAAGAATATAATTGGGTGGACCTGGTAGTATCAAATTTGGTATTGGAGTGTTCTTTAAAAAGAAGAAGGCATAATTAATTATCTAGAAGAAGGGAAATGCTTGCCAGGTAGCTCAAAGGGCCCATCTGAATCTTAGGAGTCATACATTTAGAACATGTTAATAAGTATGACATGCTTTTCTCCAGTCATGTTTAGTCCATGATTATAGGAAGAAAGTATATGAACAAGTAGATTTAAACAGACGAGGGTTTTTGCCAATCAAATATGAAACAAAAGGTGTAAAAGATTTGAGAGGATATGCAAGGGAGTAAACATAATGATGGAATAAGAAAGTTAAGCTGGACAAAGAAAGAGAAAATAGGACAAGAGTGAAATTCAGTTGGCTCAATCAATGGATGGTAGGGTCTGGTAAGGCCAAAGGATTGTTTGACTCAAGGTGATAAAGAAAATAAATAAAACCAATCTCCTTATTTATATTAGATTCAGCTTTTAGGAGAGTAGTTCTCTTTTCATGTGTCAATTTTAGGATGGTGAAGGGTGGAGGGAAGATGGTCCTCTATATTCAGATGCCAATAAATATGCTAGGTTATAAATTAATGGGGAGGTAATAAGATAAAATAACCTTTTATTGTGGGTCTACTGTATGCTAAGCACATTACTTCATTTAATCACTGCATCATCCCTATGAGATGGTTTAATCACAACCACTAACGAACCTAAGTGCAAGGTCATTCCACAGGTACAGATCACAGAGCTAGTAAGTGGTGGTCAAAACTCAATACATGTATACGTGACTAAGGCATCTAGGAGCTTTCCCATCCCAAAATATTCAATACAGATAATGAAATGTTTTCAAGGGAATACACTCTCTTGCTATTTATCTGGTCTTTGGGAGTGACGCAGGAGATGAGTGAGGAAGGCAAGAGGTAGCAGGAGGTGCCATGAATCCAATATTAGCGAAATCGCCGAAGTGACAGACATGCTCTGAGTTTTAACAGACAGAAACTCTAAAAATCTTCATTTATTTTGTTGGAAATATGGCTTTTCTCCCCTCTCTAATTAACATCCATTATATTATATAGCACAATGATTAATAATTTAACTGTATCTTCTGCTTTGTTTTTAGTTAAATTCATTTTTTTCCCATGACCAAATAATATCTGGATTGGGAGAAAGATACAAGCCTTCAAAAATATTTTTTAATCACCTTGGTTATTTTGCCTTTGGAATTACTAAATACTTTTCAACATCTCAACAAAATAATACGGTTTTGAAACTGCAGGCTTTAGAATGATTGTCATTCATGCAAATAATCACTTACTTACACTATATGAGTTTGGGTTGCATAAAGCAAATTACCATTTGAAAATAATTCAAATAACACTCTAGGCTAAGACCTTGCTTATGAATGTTATCTCAGCCACAATATTTCTTAACCTTTTTCTATTTAGCTAGATTCCTTTATGGTAATATCATCCAAATTAATAAACTATTCAATTGCCACAGGTATATTAAACATAAGATGTTGCAGAAACATATCGGATGTAAATGAATTTTAAAACATTTACTTAGAATTCTATAGCAGTAATAAGAGGAGCTATAACCACCTACACACTTATACATTTTGCCTATATGTGATGCTAAAAAACCTTAAAACATGTCAAAATATAAGGTTCATATTTTTTAAAATTCAGATATATAACTGCTCTAGTTAATCACAGGCAAAGTATAACTATTACAGTTTTCAAAAGTTGAAGTTCTCTCATCACACATAAGAAAACTGTATGTCTACAAATACATACCAATAATATACATAATTACATATATATTCTGAAAATTGCTTGTGATCATGGCTCCACTTAGCTTTATAGTTTTCAAAACAGCAAATAAATCATAAACTGTTTTTGACAAATGACCTGTAATGACAG
This sequence comes from Colobus angolensis palliatus, assembly GCF_000951035.1. Classification (NCBI taxonomy): domain Eukaryota; kingdom Metazoa; phylum Chordata; class Mammalia; order Primates; family Cercopithecidae; genus Colobus; species Colobus angolensis. The sequence continues at coordinate 6,834,334 of NW_012114566.1, forward strand.
GATGCTTGAATGGTAAGTAGAAATTGGAATCAGAAGTCATAAAGCCTAGATGTTAATCCAGTCTGTGACAATGACAAGGTGAATACAAGCCAATCTCTACTTCTCTGGGCCTCTGTTTTCTGTACTCTATAAAGATTGGGCAAGATGGTCTAACTTAAATTTTATGACTCACTAACTTGATTTTCTATGGGGCAGATTTTTCTTCGGTGAAATATTAACAAATAAGACACTCAAATAAATCAGCAATGGGGTGCAGATGAGGACTACCATTTCTACAGCAAAATATGGGTGAAGTCAGTAAGTGTAGAACATAGAAGTTAATGCTGACCTCTTACATAGCATGTTTGGACATTAAATCATTTCCTGCCTTCATTTCAGGGATGAGGATGAAACAGCTGTTCCTGAACTCTTTTAAGAAAGCAGTCAGTAAAAAACAGCAGCGTCTCCCGCTAGTGTGAGTCCCGCTGAAGTAAACTTTCTGTTCACAAGGGAGAAATATTCCTAGTGGTAGTAAAAACAGTTTTGCTAGGTTTAATCAAAAGTGAAAAGGAATTCCAGAAAGTTCCCTTTGAGCCACATCATCCACTGCTAATTCAAGGTGGGCCCAGCAACAAGGGTAATAAAAAAAAATGTCCTTAGTAACTAAGAAGGAGAAATGGCAATTAGGTACATTTATAAACCAATACAGAAGACTTAACTCTTTATTAAGATAATATAAATAATTAAAAATAAAGAAAAAAATAAAAGGAAATAGTATGGGAAATGAATTAATCTAAGCAGTGAGATTTAACATAGACTTATCTAGACCAGTTATTATATATATAAATCAATGGACATAAGCTGAATGCAAAGGTTGAGAAATATGCTTGACAATGACTTCTGTAACAAAAAAAATAAAGAAACAAAACACCAGGCTGTTTTGACAAACAAATAAATAAAAGGAAAGAAAGGAAGGACTCAATATCTGAACTAACTATTTAGTGATGGGTTAGACACACGATGATTTAAAATCTTTGTAAATCACAGCATGGTAAGATAGAACTAAATTCTCTAATTAACCATACTTGGCATGAAGAACATCAATTTATATACATTTAAGGAATAACTTATGACACAATATTGAGAACAGAGTCGAACATACTGACCTGCTCACATCAGGAAACCTGATGGGAAAGTAAATAACTTGGCACTTGGGTCTGATGATGCTTTCCAGATTCTTGGGTCTGTGATCAGGAATCAGCTTCATAAATTTTCCAATGGAAGTGAGAAATGATTCCATATTAAAAACTGAGTTGAATACAACCACATCAGCCACCAGGCTGTTAAGGTAAAAGACAAATGCAAATGATGAGCCCAGACTCATTCAGAGTAATTTTTATCAACCTAAGACCTCTATGGATTAATCAGAGTTTTTACTGCACCTTAGGTTTGCAAAGAACTCTTCATTTCACATCAGTATCTACCAAAATATCTCTAAGAGCTAAGTTAGTTTCATTACTGTTATATCACAGGGAGTTGATTGGTGGCATCAGACTGGAAAGGCAATAGGGAAATGGAATGATTTAATGGGATTGCATGAGACTCCAAACCAAAGCATATTTTTCCACAATGCCAGGAACTTTCTATATTATCAACAACATTAAGTACAGCAATTCCTTTTTCTTCATGGCCCAACTACCCATGTTGAATTTCTATGTCAGTGATGTGCATCGTTTTATACCATACTACCGAGAACAGAACATGTGTCACACTTCTCACTAACTTCAAGGAGACTAATTCAGACAAAACTATTTTCATACTAGGGCATGATACTTTCAGCACTATTTGGTTAAAGTCTACTTCTTGCTTTAGCCTTTACTTCAAGAAACTGTGTTAAGTTTTTGAAATTTGTGGGACTACACAGAAAGGATTATGGTATCCCAAAATAATTTGTCTATGGTCTAACTTAAATTTTATGACTCACTAACTTGATTTTCTATGGGGCAGATTTTTCTTCGGTGAAATATTAACAAATAAGACACTCAAATAAATCAGCAATAGGGGTGCAGATGAGGACTACCATTTCTACAGCAAAATATGGGTGAAGTCAGTAAGTGTAGAACATAGAATTATATTATATTGGGCTAGCTAGAGAAATAGAAGAAATTGGTAGAAATGGATCCAGAAATCCAGATCACTAAGTCCTAACTGATTACATAAAGGTACATATAAATTATAAAGCACCGCAACACCATGGACCTTCGAATTCAACAAAATAAATGTAATAATACCAGTCCGCAACAACAATGGTTCAAACTTAAGATTTTTTTAACTTCACAATGGTGAAAATGTAATATACATTTAATTAAAACCATACTTTGAATACTGAATTTTTATCTTGTCCTGGGCTAATGGTATGTGCACAATATTCTCTCACGATGCTGGGCAGCAGCAGTGAGGTACAAATCTCAGTCAGCCACATGATCACAAGGGTAAACAGCCAATACTCTACAGCGGTCTGTGCTGCCAGATGATTTTGCCCAATTGTAGGCTAATATAAGTATTCTGAATATGTTGAAGGTAAGTTAGGCTAAGCTATGATGTTCGATAGGTTAGTTGTATTAAATGCATTTCAACTTATAATATTCTCAACTCACAACAATGGATTTACCAGGCTGTAATCCTATCCTAAGATGAGGAGCATCTGCATACAAGATTAAAGGGACAAAGCAATTGGTTTTATTCCACCCTAAAAATGATAGATCAATACTACTGGAAAAAAGACATGTTATGTCCACAGGACTGCAGAACACCACAGAATAAGTAGAGCTTATAGAATAGGAATGCCATAGCCAATCATCAGTTTCATTTAAGTCATATTTGCTGAGACAGCCAAATTTACTATTACAATGTTAATATACAGCAGAATAAAAAATGAACAAAAAGAGTGTTGGCCTGCTACTCCCATGCCCCCCCACCCCCCACCGAAAAAAAAACTGATTTTCCATACAAGTATTGTTTATCAGTTGCTACCTAGTGCAAATTTGGGGGACGCGGGTGATTACAACATGAATAATACAAAGGAATGTCACAGAAGTACTGACACAACACTAAGCAATAAGGAAGCCAAGATAATAATATACCAAAAGTTGAAGAATGTTTTACAGCTAGTCTGTTTTCACCATATGTCACATACTGTAATAGCGACCTACAGGTCATAATATATAGTTGTGACATGTGTTCATAAGTCAGAGGGTTAGTGAAACCACTGTTTAAGGTGAGTGCTTATGTCAGTCATCTTTGAAGTCCTTAACTGCCACACAGTCAAGAAAGAAGTCTGACAGTGCCAAAAAAGCAGAAGTCAGCAAGAAAACTAAAGAAACATGTGAGGAAGCAGGAGTCATACTTTTCAAAGAGAATCTGAACAGGACTGCCTTTTGACACTCTTATTTTTCCTCTGGACAACTGTGAACCATTTTTTTCCCATTAAGAAGCCAACTGATGATGAAGTCCACTTCTCTTTCTTTCTCCAAGCTTGTCTATAAGTTTACCCTCTTGAGAAAAGCAATGCTGAAAAATCATGTACAAAACTTTTATAGTCGCATTCCCTATGAGCAAAAACAATGTTTTGTGAAAGTGAGGGGGAATCGAGAGCTGAATTGTTTTAGACAGCTTCCCACAAAGGGTATGTGACCCAACAACTTACATTCTTAAAAATCCAGTCTATGCTAAATTAAAGATCCAAGATAGTTTACAGAAATATCCTTTTTGGTACATTTCCTCCCTGATACAAGTGGATGTAACTTCCATTAACTTTAAAGCCACCCATAAAGGGAAAAATAGACTTAGTTTTTTTCCCAGTGATTTCTCAGGGGTAATAAACACACTATCTGAGGAAAAGAATGATGCTAATTCAAGAAATCAAAAGAATATTACAAATGTTTTCCATATTGATAAAGCACAAAATGATTTTATTTTCATTTTTAAAACATATTTTCCTTCTCTGCTTCAATATAAAGTATTTTAATTTTATTATGAAATTAAAAAAAAGAAAACGGCTGCTTTTTTTTTTATGAGACATTTGACATGAAGCAGTTTCACTCTATTTTGATAGCACTGCTACTTCACAATTGAAGCAGCTTGTAAAAATGATTGTAGGAAAACATTCACAAAATGCACACAACACAGAATTATTACTATATGGCATTTTTCTATGTCAACTAAACTATGAAACATTCTTGCAAAAGTTGGGGGTCTGTATAAACACATCATCAAACCCAGCTGCTAATAGCTGTTAATAAAGATGAATAAAATGTACAAAATCACTGACAAACAGATTCCGTTTGACTGCTGCAGTTATGTGAATAGGATCCAATAGCAAAGCCATTTCAGAATTGTTATTAACTTCTTTCATTAACTAAGCTTCAGGAGATACACTTTGTCGAAGTAACAACAGGGAAGGACCATCACCTTTAAAATGTCATGGTATTTTAAGGCTGTGCCATTTCAGAAGACTCAATGAGGGAAAAAAGAAAGCACTACCTAAAGAATCATTTTCCATAGTCGTCTCTGTCTTACAATAAAAAAAAAGGTGAGGGAGGCAAAACCCCAAGTTGCTCCATTATGCTTTAATTTTTATTTTTCTGTAAAACTCTATTTTCATTTTAGCTGAATACAGTGATCATGATTAGTAAGTAAGAGTTGACTAACTGCACTTTCTAAATGCCTTAAGCAAAAGATCATGAAATCAAGGGGTGAAGGTCCCTGTCAACCTTTTAATTCTATTTTGAATGTTGTGAAAAACAGGTAATTAGCTCAACATATAATTAGATTGTTACATATATGTATTTTTATAAAATGATTAGTGGTGAACTTACATATACTGCAGAAGGAAGAATTGTTTAAATATCTGTACCTACCTTATGGTGTTTTTTAAAAAGGTGTACAGTAGTAGGTCTCCAGATTTAAAATGTAACCACCTACAAAGAAAAAGGTAGCAAAGGGCCAAATACAATGATACAATGCATACCTACCATGAAAGAATTTGGTTGTATCCATACTGGAAATCCCTCTCCTGACATTTCTTGACAGGATATATCAACTGGTTCTCGTGAAAATACAGAATCGTTTTCAGTTTCCCAAGGTCAGGCCGAAGGGCAGCCAGTTCGGTCAGGTTAAGCACTGAACTTGCAAAGAGGGTCCTAGGAAACAAGAAAATTGGGGTTTACTGTCCCAGGTATGTTTGAAGGGGTCATGCTTTGCTCTTCTCTCCTCTTTCCTCTTCCCACCCCAAGAAAAACACATCCCCTATAGTGACACATCAATAGTTGAGCCTTAATACCATGTAGCAGCATTCTAAGTTTTGATCTCTTAAAAAGCAGCTGCTTAGAACTATAAAGTCCCCGAATCTCACTGGTCTTCTCAGTGCAGTTACTGAGAAATGTTTAAAAAAAAAAAAAAAAGCCGGATGGATTTTATTGAAAAAGGCAAGAAAAGCTCTATCTGAAGGACAAATGGAACAAAGATAAGGCTGACTGGGGAATACTTTGCTTGCCAGTTTCATTACACTTTCCTTCTTTATGCAACCAACTACTGAAATTCAATGTATGAGCAGGAATGGCACATGTTCATGTTATGACATAAACCCTTTTGATTTATGCAATAGGCTTATCTAGTATGGTCTTTTTCTCTTGGCATGTTTTCTTACCCTCCCCTCACTTGTAAAATATCTTACAATACTTGTATTTTTAAAAACATCTTTTCTTCTCCATTACTGGACTGCTAATGGTACCAGATGCACGATCTGTAAAATCCCTTAATAAAGCACAAATATAAAAATTTGATGAAAGGCTGATTCCTTATCTTTAGGGAAAAAGGGAAACTGAAAGCTTGCCTATCCATGTTTATAAATGAAAAAAAGTGTCAATTTACTCTCTCATTCCACATATATTTACTAAATGCCTACTATGTGCCAGGGTCTAACGAGGAAGAACAGAAAAGATGAACAAGACAGCTCAGCAGGATAAACGCTGCCTGTAATAGAGACATACACAAAACATTAGAGAAACAAACAGAAAGCAATTCTAATTGTCTGGGACAACCTGGAAATGTTTCCCTAATGAGGTGCCTATTGCATATGGACACAAAAGAGGGACAAAGTACAGGTCTTGAGCAGCTGAGGACATTTAGATGGCACAATTTTGATAGAATGCCACCTTTATAACATAATGTAACATAATTTGACCTTTATAGCTTTAATTCCCATTCTAAAAAATCAGGTTCAAGAAGGTTAAGAGTTTTTTCTAGGATCACACTGGTAGAAAGTGGCAAAGCAGAGAGACTGCTGGTCTTCTAAGAGCTCAAACTGCTTTCCATTACACCACAGATACGAATTGGTTGCGGACCACTTACACTGCAAGTGCTTTTTTCTGTACTTAATAAATACAAAATATCATCCTTGTTATTACCATGATTACAACTACTATAAATCCTCCCTTGCTGACAGGCCAAATGGCTAACTTCAGGTGTTTATATGATCTGCTGCACTAGCCTTTCACATAAGAAGAATGATTACATAATAAGTACATATATCACAAGTAGGAATTCAAGTGTCTTCTTCATGGGCTAAAAGAGGCACGTAAGACCAAAAGCCAGCAATCCCTCTTCAAACCTACATAGCTATATTAATGTTATAATTTATCTCTTTAAGGGGAAAAAAAATCTTACCAAGGAGATGCATTTATTTTTTTAAACTTGTTTATCTATACCCAAATAAAAAAAAATTATAGCCAAACAATGTCCTATTTTGTCCAAACATATTCCCCCTACCACTATCACATATAAGCCTCTCTAAAACTTATATTGAAAATTCTGAAACATGAAGATATTTGCTTACCTAAAAATCTCATCTTCAGCAGACAAAACAACAAAATATTAATTTCAAACAATATTTTCCTTAAAAGGGAATACATGGCAACTTGTAGGTCTAGTTACGGAGTAATCTTTCCTCCTCTCCTTCTATTCTTTGTTACTATCCCCATCCCTGACCATACATATTACTGGAAGCAATGAAGCCCATTCTTAATCATTATCACCTGGGCAAGCACAATTTTTTTTCACACACAAGGCAGAAAAATGCATTAAAAGTAGCCTTCGTATGAGTTATTAATTACAAAAATACACCTTTTATGATGGGGAAATCTGGTAGAAATCAATATAACCAAGTGATCAAACTTTCTAGGACCAATAATGGGACAAAGTGATACCCTGTATTTCTAAATGTGATACATTGAGAAAGATACAAATCATCAGTGTAGTATTCCTGCCAAAAATGCCTAATCTGAATTTGGTAAGGAATAACCAGACAAATATTCTGCAAAATAATTCACTGGATCTCTAAAAATGCCATGTCATAAAAGAAAAAAATCTAGATTAAAGGAAATAAAGACACCCAAAACAAAATCCAGTAAGTGATCCTTCACTGGATACTGGAAGGGGAAAGAACACCTAGTAAGGACATTATTAGGACAATAGGAAAAATTTGAATATGGGCTGAATATAAGACTGCAAGTTTTTGTCAATCTTTAATTTATTAAATACAATAATTTTATTGCAGTTATGTAGGAGAATAACCTTATTCTTAGGAGATTCATGTCAAATTATTTAGATGTGAAATGCCATGATGTCTGCAATTAATTATTAAATAGTTCAGCCAAAATGCTACTGCTAATAATATTAATATGTATATATTTACAGAGAGAGAAAAATTAAAAATGTGCAAACATATTAACAATTGATTAATCTATGTGAATAGGTGTGTAGTAATTCATAGCTTCAGGGGAGGGGGAGAGTCTAATAAAAAGATTTCATGGAGCAAGACATTGTCCTACTGCATATTTTGGGTAAGTTATACATTTATAAAATTACACATTTGAGAGGCATTAAATGGCAGTAAGTAGAAGAAAAAAATTCTGTATTCCATAAACAATAAACCCATCATATCTGTATTTCTAGCCATATTTCAACTGTTAATTTCTACATGAGGATTACCCTCAGGGTGGATCATCTATAGCTAATGTTTAACCAAGAGGAGCCCTTCACTCTATTTCTACATGTCCCCCTACCCACCAGCTTATCCATAATCAAAGAATCCAACCAGCCTTCCAAAGAAAACCTTCCAAATAAAAGAAGGCAATATATTCATATGAGAAATAACAATAATTTTTTTTTTTTTTTTTGAGACGGAGTCTCGCTAGTTGCCCAGGCTGGAGTGCAGTGACACCATCTCGGCTCCCTGCAAGCTCCGCCTCCTGGGTTCACGCCATTCTCCTGCCTCAGCCTCCCAAGTAGCTGGGACTACAGGCGCCTGCCACCACGCCCAGCTAATTTTTTGTATTTTTAGTAGAGACAGGGTTTCACAATGTTAGCCAGGATGGTCTCGATCTCCTGACCTCGTGATCCGCCCGCCTCGGCCTCCAAAAGTGCTGGGATTACAGGCATGAGCCATCGCTCAATATTGTGATTGCACAATAATTTTCATAATATTCACCATTTGAGACTGCCCATGCCAACACTTCTTTCAGTTTGTTTAATCATTAAAAGAAAATTCATTGTATTTGCATAACTAATCTTGAAATATCCCTCACTAGTTTTAAATAGTGGAAATTATCTCCATCATTTCTCTTTGCTTTTCTTGCTTGTAAAATGGTAAAGTGGTCAATAAGCAATTTCTCAAATATTTAGCTCAACAACACCCAAAAAGAAGTAAAGAATATGCCCACAAAGGGAATGCAGGCGATCCATAGGCAATACAAAATTTAATAAATCAAAATTTACTACTATCAATTTTTAAAAGTTGATTATAATACAGTGAATGACATCACTTGATCAGCAGCTAATCTCTGGGCTACCAATGCTCATCTTGCCTCAGGTATTATTTAAGCAATAAATCCTAACAAGGTGCACTTTATCATCCCACACTGTGTCTCCAGCAGGAAAGGACACAAGGTGATAGCAAAAACCACGAGAAACAAGGTAATTCCTGACAGTTGCTGCTTGAGCACAAGTTAAATTGAACAGTTTATCTCAGCATGAAGATGTTATAAGGTTTTATGTTTAATATTTTTAAATTAACATAAAACCCAGAGAAAGCAGTTGAGCAATCTTTCACAAACATGACATACTAAAATCACTGTATAAGCTGGATTAGTACTTATTACCATGCTACTACAGAATTAAGCTGTTTTTAGACCACCAAAGAGCTTTAAATTGCAACTTTTGTCTCTGTAAGAGAAACCTGTATTTAAAATGTCTGCTAAATTCAAATTAACGGCTACATCATTAGCTTACCATTTCACCAAAAGTACAAGTAAGCTGCTACTATAATCGTCTAACCAAAATGGCTTTCTGCTGCAAGCACATTAACACCATTCCATGTATTTGGGAATAGGACCTGTATACATGTTTCGATTGCTTCCAATATACGTTGTATCTACATTTCAAGTAATATACCTTTAAGGAATCCAAAACAGTGAAACACAATGAAATTCGAGATTAAAGATTTTATTCTTTTCTGCTCAGTTTGAGTAAATCAGTTGTTTGCCTTTTACCCTATTTACTTAATATGTAAAAAGAAAAGCTGAAATATACCTAAGGACAGTAGTAGTGTGACCATCACCATCAAGATACACACTTTTATATCCTGAATGGTACAGAAGGGAAGTGAAATGAGTTAACAGAGGGCAAGCATTCAATATTCCAGCCACTGCCCATACATTTTAGTAACGATTCTTCATGGGCTAGGTCATCTCACTCTTGCCTCATGAAATCTTTTCAATAGGCCCCCCCTCCTCTCCTGAAACTATTTATGACATAATGAGATAGAGTATACAATTTAGCACAGATGCCAGTTTGGGCTGTGTTACCACTCATACACAAGTCTCTTGCGTGGCTTCAGGAGGCCTTTGACAAAAGAGTAAATTCTTACAGCTTTGTCACTTTGCTCAATACCTAAACTCCTCCTGGTCTAGATTCATGTTGCTAAGACTCATTACCTAAGCCTCGGTTCTTTCATTGTTTCTCGTGGGTTCCTGTTCCTTGATACCTACTCTCTAGGATCCTAGATCCTGTATTTTCTGTGATGCAGTATTTTCTATGATGATGAAAATGTTCTATATCTGTACTGTCCACATATGACTAGCTACATATGGCTATCGAGCACTTGAAATGTAGCTAGTACTCCTGAGGACTAACTTTTAAATTTAATTTGATTAAATTTAAATTTAAATCCACTAGCCATATGTGGTTAGTGGTTACTGTATTGGAAAGCACAGCTCTGGATGAACCAGCCTTCCCTAACCTGACACCCATGTTACCTGAATATAATTACCTGCTTAACTGATTTTCCTGAACAGACCCTTGACCTGCTTATGATAACCTAATTTCTTTCTTTCTTTTTTTTTTGAGACAGAGTCTCGCTCTGTTGCCCAGGCTGCAGTGCAGTGGCGCTATCTCGGCTCACTGCAAGCTCCTCCCCCCGCGTTTACGCCATTCTCCTGCCTCAGCCTCCCACGTAGCTGGGACTACAGGCGCCCGCCACCTCGCCCGGCTAGTTTTTGTATTTTTTAGTAGAGACAGGGTTTCACTAGGTTAGCCAGGATGGTCTCGATTTCCTGACCTCGTGATCCGCCCGTCTCGGCCTCCCAAAGTGCTGGGAGTACAGGCTTGAGCCACTGCGCCCGGTCGATAACCTAATTTCTATGTTGCTCCTGCCTAGAAGAATTTCACCTACTCAGCTCTCCAATTCTGGAATGGCATTACTTTTTCTTTTCCTTCTGAGAACTAGAAAGTACACGTTCACTACAGAAAATGTTTTAAGCAAAATAAATAAAGTGAATATCACTCATAACTATTCCAAAGAGAGATAGCTACTATTTGCATTTTGGTGCTCTAGCATGTGCTGAGAACCTATTATTCGCAAGGCACTATGCTAAATTACAGACATAAAATGGAAAACAAAGTAGCTGAGGCAAGAAGAAAAACGACAGGTTGAGGAACTGAATGAAGACCAAGGAGGTTGGAGCCAATGGAAGAGTGGCCAAAAATAAGAGTGAAGATTCAAAAGTAAGATATGAAAATAATTTTGGTTTTGTGGTAAGATAGGAAGAGATGGAAGGATTTTAAGTAGGGAAGTGACAAAATCTTATATGTACATTAGGTATATTTTCTTTTATTCTTTCCATGTTGTAATAGAAATACATTATTGTAGTTTCGTTTCTTGCTTTCAACACCATGTTGTTTTACCATGTTAAAAATTATTTCTAAAAGATATGATTTTTTATTACATTTCATGATATGGTATGTCATAATATCTCCAACGAGGGCATGCTTTTTTGTTTTTTTGTTTTTTTGTTTTTTTTAGAGACAGAGTCTCGCTCTGTGGCCCAGACTGGAGCGCAGTGGCGTGATCTCCACTCACTGCAAGCTCCGCCTCCTGGGTTCATGCCATTCTCCTGCCTCAGCCTCCTGAGTAGCTGGGACGACAGGCGCCCACCACCACTCCTGGCTAATTTTTTGTATTTTTAGTAGAGACGGGGTTTCACCGTGTTAACCAGGATGGTCTCGATCTCCTGACCTTGTGATCCACCTGCCTCGTCCTCCCAAAGTGCTGGGATTATAGGCGTGAGCCACTGCGCCCGGCCTAGGGCATGATTTTTATACTTACGTCCATAAAGTTTTGAAATCTTCTTTGTATTAATCTCTTATATTACTTTTGTTTATATAATTTACGCATTTTTAAATTAGTTTTTAAATACCAGAAAACTTTACTGACTACCGTATGGAAAGCAGACTGCAAGGAGTCATGAGTGGAAGAAGACAGCAAGAAGAGAAAAAAAATGACACTGTCTTGGGCTAAGATGCTAATATTGTGAGAGTGTTACCAAGTGGCCTGACTGGGTGTACTGATAACTGTCAGGGTTTGCTGATAAAATTGGATACGAGAAGTGAAAGCGAGGACTGCTATTGCTTTCTTCCCTTTATCACTTCCAAAGCACCTTGACAAGAGTTTTAATTACAACAGAAGCTCAATGATACATACACACATAAATGAAAATTACTCCCAAGCATTTCAAAAGTCTTTGGTTTCAACATATTTTTTAATTCATAAAACTTGTATAGAGAGATAACTGAGTTCTAATATTCATTAACCATCAATATACAAAATTCATTTTAACATAATTTGCTTTAGTTGTCAGCTACTTAATCTTAATTGGACCATTTCTACTGCATGTTGAAATGCTATGGATATTCAAAAACTTTCAAGAACACTGCCTAACAAAATGTTTCCTTTGCTGAAACAATTAAAAATACAAGATGGAAGTCTTATCTAAAGGAAAAGGAAACACAGTCATTTAATCTCCCAGGTTCTTGTGTTGGCAATTTACAGGCTGTTTATAAATAGAATATCCAGTTTTCAAAAAGCTGTCTCATCGTGTGGCATCAATCGGGCAGTTTTACTTTTTTCCACCATGTAATTTTCCTTTACTGTGCTTATCACGATGACCAGGAGAGCACTGTATGCAAAAAAGCACTGTATACAGAACACTTGTCAAGAAGGTAGGGAATCAAAGACTGTAGGCACAACCTGCCACTGAGCAGTATCTCCAACATAAGGCTGTTTTCTTAACATCTATCCTTACTGCAATCAATCATCAGCACTCTGAACTGTCTTATGGATGTTTAAGGAAACAAATTCCATAATGCCTATTGAGCTTCTTTAGCTAAAGGTGTCACTTAAATTCAGGTGTCTCTTAAATTATTTCTGCAAGCGCTGAGTCTTTTAACTCTTGGTATCTGGCACAGTGCCTAATTCATAAAAGACACTTTGTAATTACATTTCTAACAAGAAAGGAAGAGACAAGAAGGGAGGGTGAGCCTACTATTTTTAAAAATCTATCGATACATTGAAATTTTTATTGCATACATTTAAACATTTTTTCATGTACCTGTTTATTTCTTTTGGGACTGGAGTCCATTATTAAGAGTATTCTTACAAGGTACAAGGTAATATGAACCGCAACATTTGTAGATACATCTGTTTTTAGACATTCTATCAATAAGTCAACAAATCAGAACACTGTAAAATCTTTTGACTTGGCAATTTAAGAAGTACAAGATATCACCCCGTTCTAAAAGAACGGACAATATAATTGGTGAAATAAGCCATAAATACAGGAAATATTAAATAACAATAAAAAAGATAAGTAACTGTTCTCTCCTGCACAAGAAATGTCACAAAGCAATGTGAGATTGATTTTGAATGAAGGTAGAGGCACTAAGTGCTATGGCCATTCAGAGGAAGAAAAGAGAACTCAAGAAAAGAGAACTAAGAGCAGTGAAAAACCATGAAGTCTCAGAATTATCAGGGGTGGCAGAAGAGGCCTGGGTCCTGAGTTCTTGGGACTAAAGGGATCAGTGCTATTTGAATTAGAGAGGTCTAACAGTTAGTGTTTGGAAAAAAATGAATAATCAAATAAAACTAGAACAGTGGTCTTCCACAGACCCAGAAGTATCCAGATGCAGGATAAGAAGTTTGTACTTTTATCTGTCAGCAATTTGGTGACTCATTGCATGTTCATTATTATACTAACAATCATTTATTTTTTTCTTATTCTTAATTAACTCAGTTTTTAATGCTTATTGGACAAGAAAAAGATGGTTGTAAAATGAGAAGATAAAGAAACAAATAAAGTACCACTATCAATCACTATTACTCTCAAAATAAGGAAGATTACTCTAAATATAACCAAATACAGAAGATATAAAACCAGTTCCTTTAGGCCAGGCGTGTTGGCTCACGCCTGTAATCCCAGCACTTTGGGAGGCCAAGGCGGGTGGGTCATGAGGTCAGGAGATTGAGACCATCCTGGCTAACACGGTGAAACCCCGTCTCTACTAAAAATATGAAAAATTAGCCGGGCGTGGTGGTGGGCACCCGTAGTCCCAGCTACTCAGGAGGCTGAGGCAGGAGAATGGCATGAACCTAGGAGGCGGAGCTTGCAGTGAGCCGAGATCGCGCCACTGTACTCCAGCCTGGGTGACAGAGTGAGACTCTGTCTCAAAACAAACAAACAAAAAACAGTTGATTTAAATCCATGGCTTTCCATGATCACTTTTTGATAATGGAATCCTTAAATCACTATAATATTGTAATGTTGATGGTAATATTTTAAAGGAAGATAGAGAACCATGTATCATGAAAGGTTCTCTACACACATCACTACCACCACCCTAAGAGATATGTCTTATTATCCTCATGTTACTGGTTAAGAAATTAAAGCACAAGAGGTTTGGTTAAATGCTGAGACAACAGCAGTTACTAAGAGGTAAAGATGAGTTTCAAATTCCAGTTGATCTCAGCCGAAAGCCTCTACTTTTTCACTTATTCCACATTGATTTTGAATCATCTTAAGATTAGAGTGTGACTCAGTGTTTTTGTGTTAATTGTACTTATTAGAATCTGTGCTGGAAATATAAAAGAATATAAATGGTATGAAGGACAACTATACTAAAGTGAATAGTTCTATTTTATCCCTTTATCCATCACATATTTACTGAGTGGCCAGACTGCTCTATACAAATTGTGGAGAGGTAATGACCATCAGTGAAGGCTTTCCTAGGGAGAGGCACTCCAGGAAGCATCCTAAATAACACGAGCTCCTGGAATAACAAGGAGGAGGTCAGGGCACTGGAATAGAGAGAGTGGCTAACGTTAAGTGTGATGAAAGAAATGTCTGGCTTGGTTATTAAAAGGAAGAAGCTAAAGGTTTCTAGCTTCTAGATAGTGATGGTGTAATACTCCTTAACACAAGAGAAAAAAAAAATCATGGTTTGGAGAAGAGGGGAAATAAAGAGACGTGTTTTACAAACACTGAATATAAGTAGAGTGCCCAGTAGGTAACTAAAGATTATAGATAATAGGCTAATGACAGGAAATACATTGGAGAGTTGATTTAAATAAAGAACCTGCCTGGTCACCAAATATGTTTGTTAAAAATCTGGTCTGTTATATAATTTTATATAACTCTTCTATGTGGTTCTCCAATATTTAATATATTATCCTGTTTCTTGCCACTGAAGTATATATTCCTTGATAAGATAAATTAGATCTGCTCTTCTTTTCTTTAGTGTACTATAGGTTCCCTAACTTGCCAGCCATCAATCTGGATTTTAAAGTTTCATCAGGACAGGTCCTACATCTTCCTTGTTCCCCATCCTACCCATGTGCTTAAATATTTTTAAATAAGTGAATGAGTAAATGGAGTGAATGGATCATTCATTCCTTCAATCACTGTGAGAAAATAAAACTGGTTATCTTTCCGTTTATATGGAAATATTCATTATGATATTCACTCCTACCACTAAAACAAGCTGGGAAGCATCCATGCCCATGGGTGCTTACATTCCCCATGCCCCATGGATGTGAGCAACCAACACAATTCTAAGATGTGTTATTTGATGTCATTTTTTATTGAGCTCATTAGTTTTTCCTGGGGTCCCTAATAATATTTCAGGCACTGGTCTCTGCTTTACCATCAAGTATTCAAGACAGGATCCAAAGAAAAGGAACTCAAGAGGAAAGGTAGATGTCAACCTGGTACAAAGATCAGGAATGTACAATATCATGGTAATAATTTTTGTCATCTTCAGGGATTCATGATCATTAGCCTTGAAGAAGTTAAGTCAATTAACATGCAAAGAGCATCTAACTTGCTGAGTGTGCTGGGAACACTTCATATGGTGTTTTATCACCATAAACTAATATAATTAGTATGTGAAATATTTATAATTCATCTTATGATTAATCTATCGTACAAGACTATTCCTTAAAAGCAGCATATCATTTTATATTGGAATGTTCTTTGCCCTTTATTTCATGCCACTCATGAGTCTCTGGAGTTCCTTTCTAAATACTATAAAGTTTGAAGACTGGAGACCCAAGGTAATGGATGTAAGTCCTATCATCACTGCAATCTGACCCGATCAGTGTAGTCTAAAATTATATACATTTAAGGACATACTGACCAGTCAAGCCAGAGCACTATCCCACAAGTAGATACAGAAAACTCACTTGAGGCACAAGCCTGAGAAACAAACCACAGGCAAGTACAGAGTGGCTTTTGGAAAGTATCATGATTTAGGCTTGAGTATTATGAAACTGTAATAATCAAAGTAATTATAACAATAACAATAATATTATCTGCTTCTTGACAACTAAGCTGTTCCTGACAACCATCAAAAAAAAAAAGTATTTTGTGCCCAAATAACAAGCTAACCAGGTAAAATACAGGGACTTGCTATTTTTACTGAGTCCTATCTACTGATAAAACTATCAAAATAAAATATATTCTAAATATTCAGTCTTTCAGTAATCAGTAATAACATCTAAATTTTCGGCGCTTACAAGTATTTGCTTCAAGTTTGCTTCCCAGTTTGCTTTACTCTATTGAGTTGTTTTATCATTTGATTTGTTATGCTTCTCATATAAATTACGTCTGGGTTTTGATTATTCCTCCAATGTTTGTTTTGGCAAGTCCAAGACGGTTCTTTGAAATCCTCCTTAAATATGGTGCTTAATATACCATTTGGAGAAATACCTCCCTACAAATAACTTAGTATCCCCAATGTTTTGCTATTTAATTACAAGGGTACCACTGAATAATTAACTATAAACGTCAAAACCAACAAAATGTACTACGCACAGTAGGCATTCAAGAAATGTTTGAGAGAGAGTGAAATGTTTAATAATGTTGTACACCTGCAACAGAAAAAGAATTCAAAGGTGAGTCTGAGGACTGAGTCCTGGTCCTTTATACACTTATTATAAAGGTAAAACTTTTCATAAACACTGATTTGCTAAGTCCTGTGTGTAAAAATTCTCATTTTAATATTAATTACCCCATATATCACAGAGGGGAAACATTTGAAAGCTACTTTTTCAGAGATCAAATAGAGTAAAATGAAAATTAAAAATTCTGTACATAAATTTCACAAAAACATTGTTTTTCAAAAAAAAAAAATGCTTCCCTTGATAACAACTGCCCTCTTTAAGTTTTTTATATATGTGTGTGTATGTACATCTATATGTATATTATATATATATGTATATATAAAACTTATCTAATTATATTAGATTATCTGAAATGAAGTATGGAGGCATTCAACACAACCTATATCACATGGTAACTTTCTGAGACACACTTCTCTTGATCTCACCTAGCATAAAACATGATATGCGGGACTCATCAAACACTATAGCAAGAAGAAACTTAAAATTTCCTAGGCCACACTTCTTTACCAGGTGACTGAAGAACAGAAAATCAGGTCATCTGCCCTAGGTTAGCTAGTAAGAGGCAAAAATATAACCAGTGTGAAATCAGTAATAAAAAGAAAGTCACAGTTGCTGCTTGTGAGCCTGGCCTCATAATTCCAATAGTAAAAGCAACTTCTTCAAGTTAGACGTTTCAATGAAAATGCTCTCTAGTTAAATGGGGGAAAGTCCACTCACCAAGAAAAAAGTTTGAAAAACTGTATTTACAGTGTTTATTTTCTGTTTCATCCCTTCTCTCCACACAACGTAGACAAAGTACTTAAACTTTTGGTATGAATATGCAGTAGAGACTAATACAGATATCCACCTGACTCTTAATGATATCTGAATTTTCTATTGCCTACATTTGAGGGTCACATGTCTGATGGTCACATATCTGAAGATCACATGTCACAGATCACATAATGGCGATTAAAAGCCTCTGTCAGCCATAACAGACATTTACACATAGGCCATGGAATGGAGGCTTCCCTTCTGACTCACAGCTGTCCCTTCCTTCCTTTTTCTCTACTTGTACATAACAATGGTCGAGAAATGCCAAGAAATACATAGAATGCCATGAGTGAAGTGAGAAGGGGACCTCAGATACGGCCCAGGAAAGCCAGGTAAGGCTTTAGAAAAGGAGAAAACACTTGCGATGGCTATTAAAAGATGAGCAGAATGTCCAATTATTTTTGTGTTAAAGGCAGGGAGTGGAAAGGGAAGAGATTATGGAGTTTCTATTCATACTGAACACGAAAGGCAAATACTTGAGATCACAAATATCCACATTCTATTCAATTAAGCAAATACTTAACATATAAACATATACGTATAACACATATATAACAATATATATGAATGGTATATATATATGGTAGCTATATGGTATCTATATATTACATGCAAGATTCTGTCTAGTTGATAAGGAGTAAAAAAATAAACTAGATGGCATCCTGCTCTTTATCTTTGCATTTTGGCAGTTGAAATATAGATAAATGGCTGACGTTCTGTGAGAGTCAAATATCTGATATTTCAAATGTTGAAATATCACCATGTTTGTTTAATCTCCACATTTATATATACTGCTATTATTACTCCTTGTTAAGATGATGCCAACTCATTGTAAATGAATTTCATGATAAATTCCTCCCTTACTAGGTTCCCAAAGTTAAATACACTCAGATGGGACATTCTAGTAACTTTTTTATAATACCTCCTTGTCTTGAAAAACACTTTCAAAGAAATGTTAGTATTTTACCACTCCATAGGAATCAGTAACAAGGCGAGATTCTCCCAAGAATATTCCAACAGTCCTTGAAAAACTAAGACTGTCACAAAACCTGAGCATCTGGCAACTCTGCCACCATGAAGTATCCATATGGAAGAGACCAAAATGTGTCAACGAACCCAAAACGATTTTGGATAGTGTAGAAGATAGAATAAATAATTCAGTATCGTCAACACTTTCAACAGCAGGTAGTGGATATGCTACCTGCTTCTATAATGTGCCAGAATGTAACATAAGTGTGTGAGGCTGTGTGTGGATGTGTGTGTGAGAGAGAAAGGCAGAGAGAATATCAGCATACATGAGGCTGAAAACTATTTTTATACAGAAATATTCCTTAGGTAGTTGTCTTTGTAGGGACATCAGATCTTTATAAGCATAGGTTTATTGACATACAGAAGGAAAAAAATGGAGCCAATGAAAACTTATTTTTAAGATAAACATTGCAACAGATATATTACTTCAATGAAAAAAACCTGCATTAACAACATTATGGTTGAAATTGTATGTGCAAAAAAAAGTCAGAAAATCCAAAATTATGATTCCCTCAGCAACTATAACTGTGCCCTTACGCATATATAGGTATTTTGCATTACTGTAATGATAATACATTTCAGCCTCAATATCAGTTTATGCAATATGACTGAATTAGGATTCTTCTGGGAACTATAACTTTGAATTTCTGGACTTCTTTGAATGTAAAATCTTAACCATAAAATTACATTAATATAGGGTGGGGTTTTTGCATTTTACTTTCTGGCATTTAAAATAACAATAAAGAGTGAATAGCTGACAATATTAAAGTAGCAAAAGATTGGCTCATTTGCAGTAATACAAAACGGATTTGATACAGAGCTTAATGCCTTAAAATAGTGATGCACAAACAACAAATAATAAAAAATAATCCCTTTGAAGATTAATCAAGACAAGAACAGGTGAGACATCTTCCTAGGAGTAAGTAAATTTACTTGTTCTATAAAATTTTAGTTTCTGATTGGAAAGTACTTTCATTTAACTATATTTTAACATGGATATAAATAAAAATGCCCGAAATAATTCTTTCAACACATATTCCTGCATGTTATCAAGGAAAAAAACAGTGTTAAAACGGTCCCCCATATTTTCAATAGTGTAAAGCTGGTTGGGAGCCACTTTTCCTTCTTGTACTTGCAACATGGTAGGACATAAACTGTAAGATGAAATTACATTACTGTCACCAACCACTTTCTCTTCATGGGGCTGAGACTGATTCAAATATGGTTCACAAATGGAAAGAAACAGATACACAACAATCAAGTTCAACTAAAGAAACAGTTAAGTGTATTTTATGCAATTACTAAGGTATTATACAAGCATGGAATAGCTGAGATAAAGTAAAAAATAGTGAGATAGTTCAGAAGAGAAGAGTCATAGTCACAAGTGTTTGGGGAATATTACAAACACTTTCATGGAGGTGGCATTTTCAATAGGCCGGACTGGATCTGTAGTTTTTCAATAGACAAGACATTCCAGATAGAGAGACTACAGAAAGATCCAGAAATAAAAGTGGTCAATATTCAGTTTGAAAACAAAAACGTTAGCTGAAGGGTAGGCTCATGAAAAATCTGTAATGAAAAGTTGTAATAAGAAAAGCTGCAAAGGCAGATTAAGTATAGGACCTTGAATGCGGGTCTGACAAGTGGGCCAATGTGTACACAGTGCGGGGATGCTGAAGTTTCAGGCTATATGTTTTTAGAAGTAGAGAAACAAAAGGCAAAAATAACAAAAACAAAACCAAAAACTCATAACAGCAGAAGTAAAGACTAAAGACAAAGGGACCAGTTATGAGATGATTAGAGCAATACAGACAAGTTGCAAAGAAAGCCTGAAGAAATGTGGTAACATTTCTCCTCTAGAGGAGGAGAAGGGACTAAAAAAGTGCCTTCAAGATTTCAAAATGTAATGACTATTGGAAAGATCATGCCATTAATTAAAATATAAAATCAAGGACAGTGTCTCACGCAAGAAAAAAAGAATGAACACTATTTAGTAAATATTAAGTTTAAGGTATCAGGGTCTGTACAAACAAGCATTTCCTACAAAAATGTTGAAATATGGTCCTAAAGTTACTGATTACAGCAATAAAAATATTATTATCCTTTATACTTATATAAGCTTGTACCTTTCACTCTCTTCTTATCCTTCTAGTGTTGGTAATTACATCAGTTGTACAAGCAAGAAAACTGAGGCTCAGAAAGGATGACTTATCAAACCTCATATGAGTATTACGTGGCAGTGAGACTGGAGACAGATTTTGGAACTTTTAGTATAGAATTCACTTTGAAGTTATAAGATTATCAAGAAAATGTGAAAAGAAAACATAAGTAAATTGTGCACAGAACCAGGGGGAAAACCTAAGACTTTAGTAAAGCAGTGATTATTCAATATGACCAAGATGCCTAGCAAAGCATTACAGGGCCTGGCAGTCAACAGGTATTCAATGAATAGCTGTCATATCAACAGCTAGAAGGGAGACAGCACCAAATTGTGTCTATCTGTGACGGACAGATGAAATAGCTCTAGGACTTTTTTAAGGCAGCTACATTTCTCAAAATGAATTCTTACACATTACTGGTATGTAAAACACACGAAAATGTCCTTGAGTAAAGCAGGAATAGATGGTCTGGATGTTCACCTAACTTAACCACTTTTCACTTCCATTGACAACATGCCCTTTGTATATATTAATATATAGAAATCCCTGAGACAACTCCATGCAACCCAAGAAAATGCTGGAAATCCTCTATGTTAGTCAGTCACAAGAGTGATAATAATTTGGGACATCTGAGTATGGCACGAAAGAACAGGTAACACTTGGTCTGAAGAGATCATACTGAAATCAAGTACCAGCCTATCTACACTTAATGATTAAACAGACACTCCATTGTCATGTTCTACTAGTTGGGATCTTTCATTACTTTTTTTTTTTTTTTTTTTTTATTTTTTAGTAGAGACGGGGTTTCACCATGTTAGCCAGGATGGTCTTGATCTCCTGACCTCGTGATCCGCCCGTCTTGGCCTCCCAAAGTGCTGGGATTACAGGCTTGAGCCACCGCGCCCGGCCGACTTCTTTCTTGGATTTATTTATGACCAAAAGCTTCCTATGATTATGACTCATATCATCAGATCACTTGGACATCACAATTGTATACAATGGAAATGGTATATTTACTAGAGTCAATTCCCTATGACTGTCTTGTTTCAGTCCCTGTTGCAGAACCTCCCCAGCCACCTGCATCTTGTAAGAAACTGGCCATGCCACATTATTCCACAGAGAAGCGAGAGAGAAAAAGAACTGCATAATGTCAGAAGGTTAAAATTAAATGTGAATGCCCAAATTTGATATCTTAGCAGAAAGAAGTTTTGTGATCTAATCACGTTACTGATAGGACTAGTTACATGTATGACTAGGGAGCAAAGGACATGAATGTCCCTACAGTTGAAGAAAAATGAAAGAATGATTGAGTCCTTTTTAACGGTAGACTTGGCAATGTTGTTCCATTTTAATATAAATTGTATATGAAAAATCCAGTCCAAATGGAGAGTAAAAACATAATCATTATTTTAAAATCCAGCCCAAGTAAGTAGTAAAAAACAGTAATAACTATAAGATTTTATTATGGCAATACCTGTGTACAAATAAGAAGAAATATGTAAAGAAAATCACAGGCTAATTCTTGGATAATTTATTCAAGGAGTAAGTTATGAAAATTCATCAATAAGAAGAATAAATGGGGTAAGGCAAAGACAGCTTATCATAGATTCTATTTATGCAACTCCAGTTTTAATTTAGTTTGTATTGATGGACTCTTATTTCATGTGTTATAGTCATGTTAAGCCTAGACACAACATGCATTGCATCTCGAGTTTTCATAGTACAAAGACATTTGGATGTGGCACAGACAGTTGCTCCTTTTGCTTCAAGTGATAAATGGTTTAGCCGTAAAAAGGATCTGAATAGATCTAACAAAAATTGGTGAGTGAATTTAGAAGAGAAACTACATGCATTAAAATTTTTATTTTACTCTCCTGATTCTTATACAGTAATGTGCCTTCAGGAGAAACTATGCTAATACTGTCCTTGGTGTTTTCAGGCCTTTGCAAATGAGGCTGAGACCTGGTTCCAGAATCAAGTATACTTCAAAGGAAACAGTACCACCTACAATACCTGCCATCAAAAAAGACAGGGGGCCAATTGAAAAACCTAGGTCAAAAGAGCATAACTTGGGCAAGATGCTGGTTAAATTCAATGAATAAAGCAGAAGAGTAAAGATTTCAAGAAGCCTCATTCAGAATTTAGGAGGTGACTCTGGAAAATCTTGTACAGATGTCAAGCTTGACTGGGATTATGCAGTGGATACAATTGGCAGAAACTAAGGAAGAGGTATCAAAGCCCCAGAAGGTGCCTATAGAATAAAGCAGAATAATCAGGGGGAAAAAACAAAGAGAAAAAAACCTGGCCAAGTCAGCTAAAGGTGGCAGTTGAAAGGTGAGGAGAGATAAAGGAAAGAGCAGCAAAGTAAAGGCCTAGGGCTGATCTCATAGCAACTGGCAACAACAGAGATCTGGGGGTGAACGGTCAGCTGGAAGAATGCAGGAGCCCAAAGAGCTGTGCGGATGAATCCCAGGTCTTGGATGGATAAAACTATAAGTCACATGAATGAGCGAGTGTGGGTCTGAAGCTAAGGATGTGTCTATCAGCTGACTCAGGTAAGAATGGCTCAGGTACTGTGCAAGACTAAGCTTGCAGGTAGGGGGCATCAGTGGACCTGATTGTGCCCAGTTAGGGAAAGCCAAAGGCGCAGAAACAAAAAGAGGGTGAAGAGACAGCAGTAAATAGAATAATACAAAACTGTTACTGAATTATAATTTGTGTACTTGGTATAGACTACAAAACCAACCCGGAACATGAAAATGTGGATTTATCCAAAAGACAAAATTTTATTGTATTTATTTTTACCCAAAAAAGATCCCAAATAATATTAACAATAAATTTAAAACTGCTTAAAGTACAAAATTATAAATATACTATTATTAAAGCAATATAAGACTAGATACATAGGAAAAGACCATAAAGAAGTAAAACAGGTTAGTACAGCTTCTGGGTTTATGAATTTTCATATTTTATCTCCAAAGTTCTATTGTATAATTATATATTACTTTTTAAATTTAAAAAATAAAAAGTATTGACAATAAAACCTGTAATAGTAAGCATGCCTATTACCTTTTGAATTATTTGATTTAAAGTAATTTCTACTTACAAAATATTTCTTTGGTAAAGAGCAAGGTATGCACATAGGTTTTTACATACTGAAGTCCTTGTAAAATGTCCTAAAGTTTGTAATCCCTACATCTAATTTATCCATAAACTAAGGAGATCATCTCAAGTTTTCTTTTTATAAAAATCCATTTTTAAATACATAAGGAATATATGCTAACACTGCCTTTTCTTTTTTTTAATTTAATTTTTTTTTTTGAGACGGAGTCTTGCTCTGTCGCCCAGGCTGGAGTGCAGTGGCCGGATCTCAGCTCACTGCAAGCTCCGCCTCCCAGGTTCACGCCATTCTCCTGGCTCAGCCTCCCGAGTAGCTGGGACTACAGGCACCAGCCACCTCGCCCGGCTAGTTTTTTGTATTTTTTAGTAGAGACGGGGTTTCACCGTGTTAGCCAGGATGGTCTCGATCTCCTGACCTCGTGATCCACCCGTCTCGGCCTCCCAAAGTGCTGGGATTACAGGCTTGAGCCACCGCGCCCGGCCCAACACTGCCTTTTCACAGTAGTAGGAAAAAGTTAAATCAAAGGAATCATGGTGGTGTGCATACAATGCAAATTATCTAGGAAACACTGCCAGAGACTGGCTTTAAAGGGCAAAAATCATGTCATCTCCATATTTGTTTAAAACCCCATAATGCACAGATATACTATTTAACAACTGCATTCATTAATGTTTAAACTAGAACTGTAGTTAAGGTCATGTACTCCAAAGGCAGGCCACCTGGGTGTACTATGGACTATGAAGGCAGACTACCCAGGTCTACCACAGATTCTAAGGGAAGATTGCCTGCTTTGCCAACTACTAGCTATGCGATTTAGGGAAAGTTTATTCGTTTGTTTGAGACAGAGTATTGTTCTGTCATCAGGCTGGAGTGCAGTGACACAATCTGGGCTCACTGCACCTCCGCCTCCTGAGTTCAAGCAATTCTCCTGCCTCAGTCTCCCAAGTAGCT
Organism: Colobus angolensis palliatus; assembly: GCF_000951035.1. Taxonomy (NCBI): domain Eukaryota; kingdom Metazoa; phylum Chordata; class Mammalia; order Primates; family Cercopithecidae; genus Colobus; species Colobus angolensis. The sequence continues at coordinate 6,859,235 of NW_012114566.1, forward strand.
AGGACCACAGGCGTGCACCACCACGCCTGGCTAATTTTTGTATTTTTATTAGAGATGGGGTTTTACCATATTAGCCAGGCTGGTCTCAAACTCCTGACCTCAGGTGATCTGCCCGCCTCAGCCTCCCAAAGTGCTGGGATTACAGGTGTGAGCCACTGCACCTAGCCAAGATTTGTTTTTTGTTTTTGTTTTTGGCCTTCTGTTTGTCTCTATTTCCTCATGTGATATGGGCTTATGAGAGTACTCCTCTTAGGGTGGTGTGAGATGTGTAAGGTGCTTAGACCACTGCTTGGTACCTTGTAGGCATGATATAAGCATTTTGAGACTATTTACCATTATTATTCAATTGTCTTGGCAATGAAATCCAAATTAAATGATGAATCAAATTTCAAAATGTTGCAATACCTGAGAATTGTTTTATTTGCCATTCTATAGTTTCTACTTTTACTATTTTTGTTTTCATCATACAAAATGTTACTTATCAAAATCATTATTAAAACTCTTCTACACATGAACAGCATTTGACTTAATTATTCTAGATCTTTACGCAATAACCATTTTCCATAGCCACTGCAGTTAAGTAATTCCTATACCTTAGAATCTACTGAAAGAACATTCTGTCAGTCTTTTTTCCAAACACAGTGCAGTGTGCAATGATCCAATTTGGTTAAATTTTGGATTGCTGGCAATTGTAAGCTCATTTGGAAGTAATTTTTCTCCCTAGATCACTTGTGCTTGACTTGAGAAAAGAAAAAATGAAATTATTATTATTGCCAAAATTATACAGACTGCCTTTGAAGTCCTGAACTGACTACAGTGTCCTGTATATACTAGTCACCCAATTCTAAGAATTCTAATAGATGATCTATTGATTCATTTCAAATGATATTTTGATATGCTGCTTTGGTGCTACAATTAAATTTTTTGGAAAAATATATGATGTTTTAAAAAGACTTTGATTGGGTTCATAGTTCACTTTGTTAACGGTTTCTGGTCAAAATTAAGCAAGTTAGGCAAGGCTGGCCAGGTGTGGTGGCTCACGCCTGCAATCCCAACACTTTGGTAGGCAGAGGCGGGTGGATCACGAGGTCAAGAGATTGAGACCATACAGGCCAACATGATGAAACACTATCTCTACTAAAAAATAGAAACATTAGCCGGGCATGGTGACACATGCCTGTAGTCCCAGCTACTCAAGAGGCTGAGGCTGGAGAACCGCTTGAACCCAGGAGGCAGAGGTTGCAGTGAGCCAAGATCGCGCCACTGCACTCAAGCTCTGGGTGACAGAGGGAGATTGTCTCATAAATAAATAAAAAGTTAGGCAAGGCTAAGTAGAGTTCATTTCAAATTTTGATTCTTGGGTAAAGTTTTCTCAGTACATACTTGACATATTCATTACCATTATGAATATAATTCTGACACTAAAGAGAATGCTCACTCTTAGGCTTTCATTATTATTTACATGCTCATGGCTCCCACATCTGGATTTCAAACCTAGACTTCTCACCCAATCTTCAGATATTCAACTGTTGGAAACCTTCACTTGGATAGCCTACTGGCAGCTTAAATACAAAAGGCCCAAAACAGAATTCTTCATCTAATTCAATAAATATGCTCTTCTGCTGAATTTATTGTTGCAGCTGCAGGCACAACCATTTACCAAACCAGAAACCTGAGAGTCATCTCCTTTGACTCACTCTCCCTAAATTTCCATTAAGAACCTATTAATGAATCCTATGTACTTTACTTCCTAAATATTTCTCAAATATGTCCCTTCAACTTCACCCTTATTCACAACCTTTTATACAATGAAGCCTGGAATGCTGCAAAAAACACCTAACTAATCTTATTTCGAAGTCTATCTTCCCAACAGGTTTATCCCACATCTTGCTACAGAACCATGCATCTAGTATGCAGATCTGGCCAGGTCACTCTCCTGTATAAAACCTAGTCCCTTAAGTTAAGTTTGTGAAATGTCAACCTGTGCTGGCCTCTACTTAGCTCTACAGGCTTATCTCCTGCCTCATCTATTTCACAACTGGAGCTTCAAATATAATGAAATGTCTATGACTATGGTTCCCATACGGTATACACACTAGGTTGGCTTTTATCTCCATGCTACTGCTATCTAATTTGAATAGTATGCCACAATTCCATGCACGCTTCCCTCAAATCAACCCAACCACCAATTCGTCTGCATCATTTAAGAATCGGTTGTCATCACCCCTGCAAGAAGGCCTTCCAGGTCCCTCCACTGACATCCAAGTTGGATTACATATTCTCTTGAGTGTTCCCATATCTTTGTACTTACCCAACTAGTATACATAAACACTTATTATCCATTTTCAATTAATCGACAAAGGTATTGAAGGTAGAGCATTATCTTACTCACTCATCTTTGTAACCTCAATACCTGGCTCTTAACAATTAATATGTTGAGCAAATGAAAGCATGCACACACACATACACATATATACATACAATCTCTGGCAACTTAAGTTTGGTCACATTGTCATTTTATCAAATTTCAAAATCAAAATGAATATAAATACCAGTAAAATACACCTCACATTATTGTGATAGTATTTGCTTGACAGAATCGAAAATCCACGAATTTTCCATTATTTCCTGTTCTATTTATTCACGTTAAACTCAAACTGTTGATTCTGTCTTCTATTTCAATAATGATTCTAACATTCTTCAGACTCAACAAATGAGTTCCTAGATCCTGCATATCAGAACCAAATCCCCTGTCATTCTCTTCACTCTATAACCTTTGTTTCAGCCACACCAGACTCTCACCACTGCCCCAAGCACATGTGTCTGTGTCTCTTCCTCTGCATGAAATACCACTCCATCCTATTCTCTGGGGAAACTCATAGTACCAAAACACTTCAGGCCTCCCGCCCTGGGTACCATGATTCATTTTTTCAAGTTTCTACTTTCATGAATCTTTGTATATTATCTCTGCTTAGCATTCCTTTTGTGTTAAAGTAGGTCTCCCATTCAATTCAGTATGCTCTCATTCCCTTTTCCGTGCAAAATGCCTGTGACACAGATGTTTGATAAGTATTAATTTATTATAGATTGATGCCTTTATATTCCTATTCCCATCCAATGGAACTATTAGAAGGGTTTATCTTTAGCCACACACTCTTCTCCTTAAACAAATATTCCTTATGAAAACTCAATCATCCTCTTAGCTTCATGAAAAAACTTCAAATGTAGATCTCCAGCTTTTACACATCACCCGAATACTAGTCTTCTATTTCCAGTGGCCAACCAAAAGTAACTACTTGGATGCTGTGTTATTACTTTAAATCCAGTATACTAATTGACATGGTTTGGCTCCATGTCCCCACCCAAATCTCACCTTGAATTGTAATCCTCATAATCCCCACGTGTCAAGGGTGGGACCAGGTGGAGGTAACTGAATCATGGGGGTGATTCCCCCATGCTGTTCTCCTGGTAATGAGTGAGTCCAAGGAGATCTGATGATGGTTTTATGAGTATCTGGCATTTCCTCTGCTTGCACTTACTCCTTCCTGCCGCCCTGTGAAGAAGGTGACTGTTTCTCCTTTGCCTTCTGCCATAATTATAAGTTTCCTGAGGTCTCCCTAGCAATGTGGAACTGTGAGTCAATTAAATCGCTTTCCCTTCTAAATTACCCAGCCTCGGGGATTTCTTCATAGCAGTGTGAGAAAAGACTAATACACTAATATTGGACAAATTCATTTTCTTCCCTTTTCAACTTCACCCTCTACCATATGTTAGGTATAAGTCATGCAAATTTTTACTATAATAAAGATGCTACAGTTTGTCTTTTCTCCTACCCTCCAACCCTGGATTTTTATCATCTCAGGCCACAAAGATTGAGTATCTTCTTAAAAAACTTTCCTGTCTTCAACTCCTTTCTAACATATTGCCTTCAGGATAATTTTACCAAAACTCGCCACAACTAACTCAATCTGCCAAATCCTTAGGGAAACTACCTGGCTCTAAACAAAATGACAATGGAGAGTAATGTAAGTTAATCAAGCAAAACATTAGGTAATTCTAATCCTCCATATCTTCCAAATTAAGGCCTGTTTAATGGGTAGAACTCTGGGTTTCTTAGACTTCAGTCAACTACTTATTTCATCATCTAAACTGATGGAGTTACTTTCTGAGAAATGTCTTGGCCCTGCCAGCAGATCCTTCTGCAGCTCAAGGATGTAAGCCAGACTCTTTACTTTTATAAACCAACACCATCTTTGGCAACCAGAGAATTGGGAGCTATAGCATATGGATCTCCTTTCACTCAACATAGAATACTGATACTTCAGATAAGTGTTAATGACCTGAAGATTATTTTCTCTAATATGTACTAAAATATTTATAGATGAAATGATAGAAGATTTGCTTCAAAATAATTTGGAGGGGGGAATAAAATGGGACAAGGATACAGAAGAAATAAGATTGGTCATAGGTTGATAATTATTGAAGATAATCAGTACATAGAGATTATGATACTTCTATATATTTATGCTTGAAATTTTTACAATAAAAAGTTTAAATAAATTTGAAATCAAGTACTATAAAAGGTTATTAGTATTTACCATGAATAATGGAGCCTTGGCTGATTATTTTCTTTTTTTCCCTACATATCCTTTTTAGTTGTTGAAAATGAGCAAGAATTACTTTAAGAAAGTTATAAAATGTTAAATTATGTTTAAAAACTATCCTGTCTGTACATCTTAGGCTTCTTGCTAACTCATACGTGAAAGGAACATCTTAGTTATTCATTCCTTAGAATCACTGAAACTTCATCGTTAAGTGAAAAAACTATTAAGCTATGTACCTAACACTATTTTATTATCGTTCTCAGAAGAATTATTTTTATTAAAAAAAAATTAGGCTAGTCTCACTTTTTACTGAGGGATGATCCATGAGCCAACACAATGTAAAACTTATTTTTTTTTAATAAATGCTATAAAAATCCATTAGGTTCAATGTCCCTTACAATAAAGATATACCTAGCAGTTTCCTCTTAGAACTTTAGTTGTCAATGTGAGCTACACATTAGAATCACCTGAGAGGTTTAGAAAATCCTAATGCCTAAGGCATACCCAAGACCATTTAATGGTCCAAGCATCAGTAGTTTTTAAAGCTCCCAAGGATATCTATGTGCAGCCATGGTTGAGAGGCACTGTCTTAGAACTATATAAATTAGTGACAATTTGTTTATTTTCTACTATGGAAATGTTCAAGTATACACAAAAACTGACAGTATAATATACACAACTTCAGCATCTATCAATAGTTTTGCCAAAGTTGGTTCACTAATCTCTCCCACTTAATTTTTAAAAAACAATTTTTGCTGTAATATTTTAAGCAAATTCCAGATATCAGATCATTTCATCTTTCAGTACTTCAGTATCTAAATATTACTTCTTATGGATCACAGATTTAACTCATTTTTATTAGACAATGAGAGGCTTTGCTGAGCTTAGTTTTTTTGTTGTTGTTGTTGCTCAAATGGATTAAGTTTCCTTAAATTACAATTTCTAAAATATCTGTGTTCTTATACCTCTGTTATAACTTGGATTTCTTATTTTGTTTTTGCTTCAATAGTCTTCAGTTATATTGTGTATGTACATTATAATGAAAAACAGATCTTTGATTGCATGGGTTTTAGATGTATCCTTATATTACTGTCCTCTCAAGATCATATACAATATCTACTCTGCCCATTACACTATAAAAAATCCCTCAGCTCGACTTCATTAATAATGTGTATTTTTCCTTCTTATAAAAGTAATGTATTTTCATTATAGGATAATTCAGAAATACAGAAATAGAAAAGAAAAACATCACTTATAATTCTACAAATGATATGTAACAATTTGTTCATTTTGAATATCTCTTACCCCAGTTTTTTTCCTATACATGCAAACATATTTTATACAACTGAGATTGTACTACACACATTATTTTCATAATATAATTTTTACTTAACATTCTTGTAAATAAATTTCCAAGTCTTTAAATTTTTACAGACATAATATTTAAGGGCTGTAGAATTAATATTCCACTATACGAATATACTATCATTTACAAAACTGGTACCTTATTATTGGCCAGTGGTGTTACTTTCCAATTACCATACATAATGCTTTATTAATAATTCTAATCATTCCTTTGTCAATAACTGTGAAGTCTGAGATTCTGCCCTACTTACAAGCAAGTTAGCCTGCCACAGTGTCCTGGATGCTGGCAGCAGACATAACATTTCAAGGTCAAAGACAAAGGACTTATTACTCAGAACACAGTAAGCAGCAAAAGCATCATTTTCATGTTAGTTCCCCTTGGTCTCCAAGGCCCACAGAGGTGATGTGGAGAGGCCCAGATGGATGATTCAAAGGGAGTGGGTTTGCATCATAGCTGAGGAACCATAAGCTCTAAGAAACTCTGATCTTTTATAAGTAGCTGCAAACAAACTTGCCAAATCTTTACTCCAAAGGGAGATATTATCTTTAGTATACTAGATAGCAAATAAATGGGCTATCTGACTGGAAGCGAGATACTATCTCTATATTCCAACGCTGTTTGTTACATAAACCTCCTTGAGTAAGTAGTCCAGAACAAAAAGGCATTTTATGTCTCTCTGCTTGCAAGACATACAGATTCAAGAGACCTATGGATAACTATCTCCCTACATTCTTTAGAACAAATACATACAGTGTGATTACTGAGATTCTTGATACAATATGGTACCAAATTATTCCCTAGAAAGACTGAACTACTTTATATTCACATCGATAATATATGAATGCTTCTGTCTCCCTTTCAAAAGTTTCCATGATTTCAACTTTCCTTAACTTCATCTGTCCCACTGTCCTCCCAAAATATAGCACAGTAACTAGAGGAAGAACAACACAGTGATAGAGACTGAGGCTGAAAGGGCTGAATTAAATAGCAGTACCACTGTTCACTAGCTGTGAGACCTGGAGGCAGTCACTCAACAAATTTCTATCCCAGTTTCTTCACCTTGAAAGTGAAGATAATCACCTTATTAATTAATAGTGAAATGTGCTGATATATGAAGAGAGCTTAGAACAGTGTCTGGCAAATAGTAAATGCTATGTAGCTATATGCTATTATTATCACGTCTGGCTGCTCCTCTATGTCCATCCCAATCCTACCCATACTTCAAAGCTAAGTCAGATACCACAGCTTCAATGAAGACAAACTTCTCCTGCTCTGAAATCCCAACTGTCTCTGGACCTTTTCATTACATACTGTGTAAAGAGGTCTGAACGGACCATGTGTCTTTTGTTTCTAATACTTCACAACTTCCACCTCAGTGACGGTACTAAAAGCCTTTCTAGCATTTACAAAAATTTGTAATTTCCTTGATCCTACTGGTGTCAAAATAATGCTGCCTAAATTCAAATTACTGTAAATGAAAATCTTTATATTTTAATTGTGTGAAAAACTGAAGTGATTTTTTAAGAAGTAAATCAATAACTTTCTGTGGGTTGATAAGTTGTCAATAATACACTACTGGAAATTTCAATATTTGGATGAAATATTTTTTAACAAAATGTTTACTGTAAAATTATACACCAAAAGAACAGAAACCATAGACTCTCAAACCTCTAGAGCAATAATGGAATTCACCATGATAAAGGTGGCACCAAACTGATCCAGGACTAAAATTAATAAAATAGAAGCCCAAATAATTTATGGAACAAAGCCATTAGACTGGAATAATAACCAGGTTACAAATACAGAAAACTTGGAATTTCCTAAAATACACACATGTACTTCAAAAAAATATCTTAATTGTAGTGGGCATTTTGAAAATCAGAAGCATAGTTATTTTTGACACAAAACGAAAATGATGTTGTAATTCTAAAAAATACACTTCACAATTTTATGTGTCCTCAGAGTTTTCAAAGTATTTTCATGACATAATATGAAATTAAATATTATAAAAATTTAAAAAAGTATAGATTTTTTTTGCTCCACTTGCAGATAAGAATATTGGAGTTGAGATCTACCATAGAAAAATAAAAATATTTTTGTTGCTAAAACATAGCAGTATTTAGATTTTTTAAAAGCATGCTAAATATTATTTTAAATAATTTAAATAGTTTAAATTGAATTTAAATAATTTGTTTGAATTATTAAGATTTAAACGACTTAAATATTTTAACATACAACTCTCAATTAAATATGAAACCTCAAATAACTATCTGGATAAAAGATCTCTTAAGGGTCAGGCATGGTGGTTCACACCTGTAATCTCAACACTTTGGGAGGCTGAGATGGGCAGATCACTTGAGCCCAGGAGTTTGAGACCAGCCCGGCCAACATGGTGAAACCCCCTATCTACTAAAAATACAAAAAAATTAGCAGGGCATAGTGGCACACACCTGTTATCCCAGCTACCCAGGTGGCTGAGGTAAGAGAATCACTTTAACCTGGGAGCCGTAGGTTGCAGTGAGGCAAGACTGTGCCACTGCACTCCAGCCTGGGTGACAGAACAAGACTCTGTCTTAAAGACAAAAAAAAAAAAAAAAGACTTCTTGAGAAGCTTAACTTAGGAAGCCCACTGCCCGTTTAGAAAATTATTTTACAGAGAAAACACAGTAGATAAAATTATTCAAAAATACTAAAATAAATATTTTCACTTGATTCTAATTGCTGCCACCTACTAGAGAGATGCACAAATATATGCATGCATCAGCCCAGGTTTTGACCGAATAGACAGATATACATGCCTCATCGAAGATTATGACCAAAGAAGAATCACAGAATTCATGAAGGTAGTGGGGTTGGGGGTGGGGGGGTAACCCAACGCTCCAAATGAAGACAAATCAAGTTTCTTGCTTCTTCTCAACTCTATCTTCTTGGTTTTTGTTTGTTTGTTTCCTTCCTTCTTTCAGCCAAAAGCCCCATTTTACTCTTGTTTTTGAGTAGTATTTTTGTTAGGCACAGAATTCTAGGTGGATAGTTTTTTCCTTTCAGCGTTTTGAAGACGTTTCTTCACTACCCCTTAAAATGTTTACTAAGGGAAATCGGTTGCTGTGCTTAACTCTGTTTTTCTGGTGAATGTTCTTTTCTTTTTTGAAAAAATCCAGCTGATTTTAAGATACTCTCCTCATCTCTGGTGTAAAAAAGAAACCCTAAGATGGCCCCATGGTTCCATCTCCTTGTATTCATGCCCTGTGTAATCCCTCCCTCTGAATGTCGACAAGAACAGCTCCTTGCTTCTAAAATGTAGAATACAGAAAAGGTGACAAAATGTATGTGATTACATTACATAAGATTGTATCACCTTGCCATGCAAGGATATTCCCTTTGTTGGCTTTAAGGATGCAGGGAGACATATTGGAACAGTTCATGTGGCAATGAAATGAGGGTGGCCTCTGGGCAACACCAAGCCAGAAACTAAAGCCTTTAGCTCAACAGCCCATAAAGAACTATATGCTACAAACAACCATGTGAGCTTGGGAGCAGATTCCTCCCCAACTGACCCTCAGTTAAGATCACAGCCCTGACATAACCATGTTGTTTCTCCAGTAGGCTGGTTGGAACAGGTACTATTTCTGGCCTTTTGTGAGCAATGAGCATGATTTCCTTTGTTACAATTTGGATATGGTTTATTTGACTGCACTAAGTCTCACACTGAAATCTGATCCCCAATGTTGGATGGGGGTTCTGGTGAGAGGTGTTTGGATTGTGTGGCAAATCCTTCATGAATGGCACCAAGCCACTCACATGAGAGTGAAGGCGTTTTCACTCTTAGTTCTCACAAGAACTGGTTATTGAAAGAGCCTGTCACCTTCCTCCCCTCCTTCTCTTGCTCTTCTCTCAACATGCGATCTCCACAGTCCAGGTCACTTCACTTTTCACCATAAGTGGAAAGAACCCAAGTCCCTCAGCAGAAGCAGATGTTGGGGGAATACTTCTTATATTGCCTTCAGAACTATGACCCAAATAAAACCCTTTTATATAGAAATTACCCAGCCTCAGGTATACCTTAATAGCAACACTAACAAAAATACCTTCAAACCTTCTCAGATGGTTCTTTCTCCAGCATGTATGTGTTAATCTGAATAATCAAGTGAAACCCTCTACAGACATCTAAAATTCTCTCTTGGAGAAGCTTTCTTCATTTCAGTATTCTGTCCTTTATTTACCCAGAAGCTTACCTCCATCTCCTCAAATCAAGAGGTCCACCAGACCACTCTGGATTCCTCCTCCTTACCCAAGGTCTAGAAACTATTTCAAGGATTTAAGCTGGGGATGTCATAGCCCCACCCCACCCCCTTCATTTGGTTCCCTTCTGTCAGGAATCAATGTCCCTCATTGCTAAATGTCCAGTGTCTTGAAAACCATATTTTCACAGATTTTGCCCATTTGTTTGTTGCAGATGAAAATGTAAATTCACTTCCTGTTACTTCATATTGGTTGGAACCAGAAGTCTTCCAACAAATACATTTAACCACTGATATGCTTTGGCTGTATCCCTACCCAAATCTCATCTTGAATTGTAGCTCCTATAATCCCCACGTGTTGTGGGAGGGACCCAGAGGGAGGTAACTGAATCACTGGGGTAGGATTTTCCCATGCTATTCTCATGACAGTGAATAAGTCTCATGAGATCTGATGGTTTTATAAAGGGCAGTTCCCCTACACACACTCTCTTGCCTGGTGCTATGTAAGGCGTGACTTTACTCCTCCTCCTTCACCTTCTGTCATGATTATGTGGCCTCCCCAACAACCATATGGAACTGTGAGTTCATTAAACCTTTTTTTCTTTATAAATTACCCAGTCTCAGGTATTTCTTCACAGCAGTATGAAAATGGACTAATACAACCACAGCAGTAAAACCAAAACCAGTGAGGGAATCAGGATAATAAAACACAACATAAAAGGTATTTGCTGTGACCATGTAGATATAATCCAACTGGGTAGGGGACCAGAAAGTAAAAGAAATTTTGGAGATACAGTAGACTCACCTATGGCATTAACCATATAATATAGGTGGGAGTCTTTGGATAGAATTTAAAACTGAATAAATCAAGCAAGAGAAGTATATGCATATTTAAAGAGCAAACAGGTAAGAAAAAATATATGAAAGATAATGTTGATTAAAATAAGGTGGCAGCAAAGGAACAAAGAAGAAGAAAGTGAGAACACATTAATCTTACCACTCTGTTCATTAGGTAGAACTAATAGATGCCACCTCAAGAAATAGAGAACCTAGGTTATAACTATAAAAGTAATCAATAGGGGGAAAAAGTAAACCTTCCTAACATCAAAATAACTATACTTAGACACACAAAAGTGTGCCAAAAAAATTTTTTACCAGCCTATCTCGGAGGAAGTAGAGAATCTAAAACAGCAGAATTCCATAAGAGATACAGAAAAGGTTTCCACCCACAAAGGGAATCACCATCACCACCACTATCCCTACCCTCCAAATAAGGCACAAAACTCACATAGTATCACAAAGGAATTCTACCAAATGTTTAAAGGACAGATAAGTCCCTTCCTCCCTCCCTCTTTTATTTATTTACTTATTTATTTACATATATATATATTGAGACAGAGTCTCGCTCTGTCACCCATGTTGGAGTGCAGTGGCGTGTTCTCAGCTCACTGCGACCTCCACCTCCCGGGTTCAAGCAATTCTCCCGCCTCAGCCTCCCAAGTAGCTGGAATCACAAAGGCTCACCACCATGTTCGGCTAGTTTTTGCATTTTTAGTAGAGACGGGGTTTCACCATGTTGGCCAGGCTGGTCTTGAACTCCTGACCTCAAGTGATCCACCTGCCTCGGCCTCTGAAAGTGCTGAAATTACAGGTGTGAGCCACCATGCCCGGCCTAGATAAGTCCATTTCTACTTAAATTGCTATAGTGAAGTATGAGGTAATGAGAACTTCAGTATTATTTTATTGTTATAAAGTAAGCATAACAAGACCAATGCACAAGATAATCTCACTTATAATTAGATGCCAAAATCTTAAATAAATATTATCAAACAGAATCTAGCAGAAAATGAAAACAGAGTAAAACATCATAAACAAGTTATCCTTTTCTCAAAAATACAATTACAGTTCATTATTAATAAAATAATTTGTAAGTTTCATCATTTTAATAGCTCTAAAGAGAAAAACAATCACATGGTCATGAGAAGGCATTTAACCAAATGTAACAACTACTCATGATTTTTTAAGTGAACAAAATTTTTATTCTTAAAATATGAAGATAAACTTTTTCTTACTCTAATAAAATATGCACAGTTCGACTCAAAAGTCAATATCATACTTGGGAAGAAACATTAAAGTCAGCAACAAGATAAAAAGTCTTATCACCACTATAATTCAGCACTGTACTGCAATTACTAGGCAACAAAATTAGGCAAGTGAAAAAAATCAAAGGTATAAAAACTGGAAAGAAATACGTAAAATTATCAGTATTTTTAGATATTAGAAAGCTCAGTTCCATCATCCAAAAAAATCATTTATTACAATTAGAGAATTTGGTAAGCTGATAATGCACAAAATTAGTATGTTGCATATATGTATGTATGTCAGCATTTAAAGAAAGATTACATAAATAAGTTTTTTAAATGGACAAGGCCTATATGAAGAAAATGTTAAAGTACTATTAAACGAATCACAAAGATGACTTGACTAAATGGAAAGCTGTACCATTTCCTTGGACACTGTACTAGTCTGTTCTCACATTGCTATAAAGAAATACCCAAGACTGGGTAATTTACAAAGAAAAGTGGTTTAATTGGCTCACAGTTTCACAGGCTATATAGGAAGCATGGCTGGGGAGGCCTCAGGAAACTTACAATCATAGTGGAAGGTAAAGGGGAAGTAGGCACGTCTTACGTGGTCAGAGCGGGACAAAGAGAGTGGTGGGAGGTGCCAGACACTTTTGAACAGCCAGATTTCATAAGAATTCTATCACAAGAACAGCACCAAAAGGGAAAATCCACCTCCATGATCCAATCACCTCCCACCAGACCTCACCTCCAACACTGGTGATTACAATTTCACATGAGATTGGGGCAAGGCATAAATCCAAACCATATCCAGACATGAAGAGACAAGATGTGAAGACATCAATCCTCTTTATCTTGATCCTAATTAAAATAAACAATAAATAAATAAATAAATAGGTTGTTTTTATTGTAAACTAGACAAACTGATTCTAATTTTCATAGCCAAAGACTATGAAAAACAATAGCCAAGTAAACTCTGTGGAGTTAGGGGGTAGTCAATTGGAGATGAAGACTAACCCCACTAGACATTAAAGAATATTTTAAAATCTCAAAAATATAAAGTATAATACTAGTTCAAATACTAACATGCCTATACGAAGGCAAAGTCTAGAAACAGATACAAATCCATACGAGGAGCTGGCATATGGTAAAGGTAGCTTCTCAAATCAGAGATGAACAACTCAACTGAGTTGTTGAGTCAACTTGGTAGACATCTGGAAGAAAAACAAACTGGGATCTAAGCTGGCATGCACCAGGGCAAATTTCAAATTATCCAAATGCTTCAATGTAAAAAACTTAACCAAAGAAGTACTAAAAGGATTAATGTGCCCTAGAAAATCAGTTCCATACATGTCATAGTTTGCTATCCAATGCAAATAAGTGAGCCACAAATGTGAACAATATATGCAATTTTCAATTTTCTAGTTGCCAGTGAAATTTTCCAGTAGTCATTAAAAAATAAAACTGAAACAGGTAAGATTATAATGTTAACATTATCAACATAATACAAAAATTACATTTTACAGTATTTATTAGAAATAAATCTTTTAAATTTAGGATATATTTTACAATTATAATACATCTAGTTCAGACTAGCCTCATTTCAAGTGCCCAATAACCCCACACTAATTAGCACAGTCCTAAGAAGTGCAGACTAAGCTCCACAAACGTAGGGAACAGGCTATGTTGTTCACCACTGTTTACCCAGCGCTCACACAGTTCCTGGATATATTTTCATGACAGTGAGGAGGAAAGAAGTGAGGAATGGATCCTGTTTGAGAAACAGTCATTTCCTATATTAGAAGCCTAGGGTTCAAGTCTTGACTCTAAAATTTCCTAGTGGGTAACTTGGGCAAATCACTTTTCTGAACCTGATCTGTAAAAGGAGATTCTTCATGCCTATCCACCATTTTGGGTTGCTATCAGGATCAAATGAGATGACACACACATAAGCAATCAGTGAGGCACTTTATAAATGTTACCTATCATTACTAATACAAAGAGCTCTGTCTCTGTGGTCACTATTTCGAGAGGATGCTATCTTTCTGTTTTGATTACTATAGTCCATCCACCCTTCACCCATGAAAATGCAGGTTGACACTATATCATGTTGGTCCATGCTCTATCCCTGGAAGACTGTTATTTTGATTTGTAAATTTGTGCTCAATACTTTATTCTCTATTTCAGCTGCCTCCCAATGGAGTCCTCTCTCCTTTCACTTGACAAAGGGAGGCTTTCCCTAGGCATCTCATACTCTTGTATCCTGCTGGGCTCCATATGGCCTGCAGCACCTACCCTATGCGATAATGCTATTCATCCCCTCAGGTAGGCCAGGAACCAGTTACAATGACAGCCAGAAAAGCAACTCCAGGATGTTCCTCAGAGAGATTTAGAGAAAGTAAAAAGGGTTGGATACTAGAAATAATCAACTGAAGCCAGAAGAAGAGTCACAAGGAGCTTCTTTTCAGGAAGCTGGATCCAGGCTTGTTGCATTTTCAGTGTTGACTTCCTTCATAACAAAAGGTTAACCTAGTCCCATTCTCATCTCTCCTGTTTCCTAATTTGTAATTTCTGATTGTCTGGTAAAAACGAGAGTTAGAGAAACTTGTTACTTTCCCATAAAGCTTCTTTGATTATTTAAATCATTAAAGCTAGCATTTTGAGTATATGAGTTAAAACATAGGAATACTTACATTTAATCAAGTCTTTCAGATTACCCTCAACTAGAATTGAGCCCCTGAGCAAAAATAAAAACCTCCTTGATTGAGGTCACTTAGACAGCAAGAGTACCTGTGTAATTTCTGAGTGAAACAATTCTCTCATCTGCGGATGAAACAGGATATTCCTTTACTGACAGTACAGTAGAAGAAGCATAAACCTGGGTTTTTCTACTGCCTAACACTGAAAAGTGGCCAAACTTTGCACAAATAACTTAATCTCTCAGTATATTTCCATATGTTAATTGAATATAATTACGCTTTGCTTGCTCAATTGTTTTGACAATATTCACTGCCACTCCGTATGCAGGCTAGAACATTGAATGCCAACCCTCCAAATATTTTCATGTTTAACCTTGATTTTCTAATGTGATTTAGACACATTTTTCCACACCGAGAGCATGACACAATTAAGCCCAATGTTCCTAAAAGCAGCTAATAGTAGAAACATGAACCATCCTTCTACCCTGTGCATTTATGAGCACAGAGGAAATTGGTTCTGAACATCTTCATGAGTTGGGACTAGGATACCGGGCTCACCTCAAAGGTGAAGTAGTCCTGATGCAATGAGAAAGGCCTAAGATACACTAGACAAGAGTTGCTTGCAAAACTCAAGAAGTATAGTTAGGTCGCAGCTACTTAGTTTTCCACATTTATTGAAAGGGCTAAATTTCAAAAAATAAGGGTCTCAGTGCTATTTCTGCAACTTGCATACAGGTTTCCTGGATAAAACTCCTAAGACGGACTTAGTACTTCAAGTTTCCCATGAAGAAGGTCTTTGTTTCTACCAAGTCCTTAAGAATAATTTTAAAGCAAGAAGAATAATGTCATATGGAATTCTGTAGTTTGTTGTTGTGAAGGTGTATCCCTGTTTCGTTGGGAAAATAATTTATTTTACTGTTCTCATTCATAAGAACTGTAACATTCCCAGTGTTTGGCTAGAGGAGCATAAAGTTAGGAATATTACTCAGTAGATGCATTCTGATGAATATGAAAACAACAGTGGAACAAAGAGAAAAAACAGGTAATCTTAAGGCCACAGATAAATGACCATGTCCAAGTCAGAATTCCTTAAGGGAAGCCAAAAATGTACTGAAAGCTCGCTGTTAGTTTCATTTTTTCTTTACCTTTTTTTTCCTCTTCAGTTAAAAGATATGCAATTTGATTGATAGTATTTTTTCCACATTGGTGACATTTTAAATGGAAACCAAGATTTTTTGGGGGTGGTTGTAATAGCTCGATGAAATCTTTCACATGTGCCAAAATGTTTCACTAATATAAGTCAGCCAAATAATCTTCTTGCTTTGTAAAAATATTTCTCCTTTAGAAAACGCTTTCTGAACTGTTAAAAAATTAGAGTATTCAGAGTTTAGTTACCAATATATGTATTATTTACTATTATTTACCAATATATGTATTATTACTAACATTTTATCCCTATTTCCTCAAAGCAAACAGTAAAGATGGTATGTTTTTGACGAAGCTAAATAGGAAGTTCTCAAAATTTTTGTGTCAAATAATTACAATTTTAAATCCAATAATTCTAGGTTTGATCAAGTTGACGTGTTTCACATTTCTAAAAAACGGCTTGTATCTTTGTTAAGGGCCAGGTGGCTGCTGCCTTTAAGTTTGTTGTATTTAGGTCTGATTGGCCAATGACTAGTATGGAATCTCTTTTAATCTGTATATTGGTTTTCCTAGTTGAAGTGAGGAGGTAGTTCATGTATGAAGTGTTTGATCAGTGATAGCAATAAATATGTATGATAAAGTAGAAAAATTGTCTTTCATTCAACAGAAAATTACAAATTTACCATTAAAACAGAAAACTATAGTGATGTGCTGGAGGTGACAAATGGGGGAACCTTAACTAAATTAAAGGGAAATTTCCATAACAGATTCACTAGTAATGCTGATTTAATAATGATTTCCTGTCATGAGCTATATTTATCATATACCACCCCTCTGACATGACATTGTATTTAATGTTTTTGAGAGCCATGTTTTAATCAGATTAAACTCAAGGAAACAGATAGGTATCTGTTTTGCTCTTAGCTTTAGCTTCTGTTTCTTATTTAGTCACAAGACTATTATTGCTGGAATCTTTATAAACACATTTGCTGGGATTGCAACAGGAGTGCAGCTTATGCTGTGAAGTCAGAAAAATGTGTGCCAGTGGTTTTCATGATCTATGCACAGAGTGCATTACAGAATTATTTAATAAATTAAAGACAACTAATGCAAAATATGTTCCTTTCCCCCACGGGATTAAGCATCTAAAAATATAATTTATTTTTAGATTCAAAAAATAGTTTCTTAGGAACTAAGTAACCAAGACAAATGTTCAAAGAAAAGTTGGTACAATATTATTCATTATTCAAATGTATTTACATAAAACTAAAATCACTAATAAGCTCAATGTTCTTAAAACTAATTTAACTGGTAAGAAATAATAATTTTAATAACTTGGCCAGGCACGGTGTTTCACACCTGTAATCTCAGTACTTTGGAATGCTGAGTTTGGTGAATCACTTTGAGCCCAGGAGTTCGAGACCAGCCTGGGCAACATGGTGAAACTTCATCTCTGCTAAAAATACAAAAATTAGCTGGGTGTGGTGGTGCAAGCCTGTAGACTCAGTTACTTGGGAGGCTGAGGAAGGAGGATCGGTTGAGCCCAGGAGACAGAGGCTGCAGTGAGCTTAGATCATGCCACTGCACTCTAGCCTGGGAAACAGAGTAAGACCCTATTTCAAAATAAACAAATAAACAAATAAATAAATAACTTATGTAACAGTTATGACATTACACTACTTAAACTGCAACATTCTAATAGCATTAGTGAACATATCAAGTTAAATACATGAAGAACTCTGTGGGTCAACTATGCCCTCCTTTAAATTCAGACTCTGAAAAAAGTGCTCTGTGGCCCAAGATCTTCCATGGCAGATAAGCTAGTAACAATCCAAAAGTACCAAACTTAGCAATATATAAGGGTTAAGTCATATATTAAAATTCAGTAAGTGTTAAAAGTGGAAATTAGGAAATAAAAGAGAATTAAAAAAAGTAAAAACTGGCCTTTAACATTCCAGTCCACAGCACATGAAAAATGTTCTCAGACTTAAATTGACTACATAGTACATGCAACATGCAAAACCATTTTAGTGTAGATATAATAATACATATTTTTTCATCCATATAAATTGTCTATCTTTTCTTAAAATAGATAATTATACAACAATTTCCTCAGTAAGTATCTGTGACTTAAAAGCTTCCTCTTTAGAATACCTTAAAAGTGGCTGGGCATGGTGGCTCAAGCCTGTAATTCCAGCACTTTGGGAGGCCAAGGTGGGTGGATTACCTGAGGTCAACAGTGCGAGACCAGCCTGGCCAACATGGTGAAACTCCATCTCTACTAAAAATACAAAAGAAATTAGCCAGTCATGGTGGTGTACATCTGTAATCCCAGTTACTTGAGAGGCTGAGGCAGGAGAATCGCTTGAACCAGGGAGGCCGAGTTTGCAGTGAGCCAAGATCACACCATTGCACTCCAGCCTGGGCAACAGAGTGAAACTCTGTTTCAAAAAAAAAAAAAAGGAATACCTTAAAAGTGCTGCAAGGCATGCCTGATAGGCACTGATTAGTTAGTAGGCTGTAATCAAGTGAACCAGTACTAAAAACTATTGGGTAGCATCCACAGCAAGTTATCAGGTACATTTTTATTAGGAGTGTGTGTGTGTGTGTGTGTGTGTATATATACACAAGAATAGGAAAATTTGAAACAATTATTAAGCAACACTTTAAAAGATTTCTATAGAAGGTTTTCTTGTAAGCATTATAATGCAATATCTGAGTCTAAGAAGCCTAAGAAAAATTAGTCCCTCTTATTAGTGAGATTCATTTTAATATTTCTGAGTTTACATATAGTTTCAGCCTCCACTCTTTTTGGTTAATATTGATAAAATATTTTATTAACAATTTAGAGGTTGGGTTTCAGGTGAGCAGAATAAATACACTATGTTTATAAGCAATAAGATATACTTTTAAACCAACTTTTAAAATTTCACTGGATCTTTCAACATTTGTTTGAAATCCTTACAAGATATTCTTCTATTTGTGGCATCATATAGGTCTGTCTCCCCATCTGTCTATGTTTTTCATGAAGACTAGTATCTGGTACATGTTTTTTTCCTTCCCCACTTTAGTAGCTATTCATTGGCCCACTACTATGCCATTTCTGTAATACTTGTCCAACAGTTTTCATCAATCATTTTTAAATAAAATATAAGCTTTCTTTTACAGGACAAGGGGACATGTAATCAATGTATTTAATTTAATTCTGACTAAATTTCATTCTATATGGCTAAAAATTTAATGTCATCAAAATCTATTATTGTCACAATAAATAATCACATTACAGTATAATACTAAAATCTATAGGGCTGAATTTTTAAGAGCAACATATATATGGTTATTCATCTAGCCTTTTAGTCTTATCTTCCCAAAAGTAACTTTCTTACATTATGTGGCCAGATTTGTTAAGGAATTCACATCCTGCATGTGCGGACATCTTGAAGAATCCTTTTTTAACAGGATATCCTAACAACATCTCCCCACCCCCAACCAACTTGGTAGCCTGACTCTAGCACAGACTCATCTGGTTTGACTAAAATCATTGAATTACTTGGCAGTGGTTTCTTCATACGTGGCGCTTAGAACTCACTGAAGCTCAAACAGTACAGGAAATGCAAATCATGCAAACCACCCTCATGATGGCTACGTACAGTGGCGTGATTGAGCGGCAATACGCACGGCTCGTGGGCTGACCACATGAAAGGAGACATTTAAAGACCAGATGAGCGAAAGCTGGGATAAGTTAGAGAGTATGTGTGAGCTTCAAAGCCGGGAGAATAGCATCCTTATTTAAAATAGGAGTTTTTTTTATTTTTTATTAATAACACCTGCCTAAGTTCTTTACACTGAAGGAAGTACATGGAGGTAGAGCAAGTCAAACATGCACTATACTGAATATAAGTGGGCCAATCCTTCTTTTTTTAATAGCCAGATATTGTAGAACAGTGGAATACTTTCCACCTATTTTCTTCACAGATTTTCTACAAGTGTTAACAATTATGAGAAATATTTTCTTTTAGAGAACTTAAAACAAAGATAATCTAGCAAATGCTACATTATTTGCTCATAATTCCTTAAGTGTCAGTTTCATTGACACATGTTAATAAAATTAGTTCCTCCAACAAAAAAATAAGGAGCTATGATGCTTAGGAATTCTTCAACAAATGGCTTAGAAGCAATATGGAATTTGCTATTAAAAGAATATTTGAACAAGGTTAATACAGTAATGAGAATGGAACAATGGCTATAGGAAGTTTTTCTTTTCCTTTTTGGAAATGATTTTTTTAGATGCTTCTAATTTACTACCAACTACAGAAAATGTGACTACTAAGGGACTAAATATAATAAATTAACCAAAAAATCATTCAATTTTATGTTTCCTTAGAACTTAAAATTATTTTTCAAAGCCCTTTAAGTATCTGTTATTTTATTTGCATACACGGATGAGGGCATCAGGAATTCTATTAAAGCACTGGCTCCCTTAACTCCATATACCTATATAGTTAGAAGCTTAAATAAGTAAATGAAAAAATTAGAGTTTAAATAAAGGAGGGAAAAGTCTAATGCACTAGATGAGGAATCAGAAAACCTAACCATAAATAGCCATATGATACTGGACTTACCACTCTGAAACTTAGCTTTTTCATCTGTAAAAAAGGTGCTATTACCAAGCTCTTGCTATCTTTCCTGACCACTTCTTAATTTGAAAGATCAAATGATATGGTATGTGAGAAAATTACGCAGTGCTATACAAACATAAAAAACACTGCACTATTTATGAGGTACTCACATTGTGCCAGCCACTATGTCAGGCTCCAAAAATATATTATCTCTTTTGGATTAACTTCACCTTCACAATAATACTGTAAGGTAGGCCGGGCGCGGTGGCTCAACCCTGTAATCCCAGCACTTTGGGAGGCCGAGACGGGCGGATCATGAGGTCAGGAGATCGAGACCATCCTGGCTAACACAGTGAAACCCCGTCTC
This sequence comes from Colobus angolensis palliatus, assembly GCF_000951035.1. Lineage (NCBI taxonomy): Eukaryota > Metazoa > Chordata > Mammalia > Primates > Cercopithecidae > Colobus > Colobus angolensis. The sequence continues at coordinate 6,880,358 of NW_012114566.1, forward strand.
TACTAAAAAAATACAAAAAACTAGCCGGGCGAGGTAGCGGGCGCCTGTAGTCCCAGCTACTCGGGAGGCTGAGGCGGGAGAATGGCGTAAACCCAGGGGGTGGAGCTTGCAGTGAGCTGAGATCTGGCCACTGCACTCCAGCCTGGGCGACAGAGGGAGACTCCGTCTCAAAAAAAAAATAAAATAAAATAAAAATAAAAAAATACTGTAAGGTAGATATTATTAGTCCCATTTTAAGAGACAAGAAAACTGAAGCTCAGAAAAGTTAAGCAATTTTTCCAAAATCTTATAGCTACTAAATGGCAACATTGAGGGTAACTACATTAGGCCATACAAAGATCTGTACTTATATGTTTCATAATCATCTGCTGGGGGTCTGCATAACTCTTCATTAGTTATGATTTTAACAGCAACTCAGTGCGACCCTCTAAGAAGTAGATTTCAGTAACACAGAGGTTCTCTAACATTCCACTGGACGCACCAGCTGGAAAGCTGAGGCACTTGTTTTTTTGAATTGGCCCATATTAATTCATCAATGTCTACTTCTTTCTTAATTTATCCTAAATATAGGCAAAGACTACCATGTTTGACAACCAGAAAGAGTATTAATAACCATAATCTCCTTTGAAGTCTCCAGAGCTACTGCCTTGAAATTTTAAACAAGGGTCGGTTAAGAATTTCTGACTAGATGCAACAGGACTTTCTGAGTGACAACTGTCTTCCTTTCCTAGTCAAGAAAGACAAATGGATGTACAGCCACTAGCAAGCAGGAGTTAGTTATTTGTTTTCTGTTTTGTTTTTAGATAGCTTGTAAAAGTCTATACGAGAAAAGAAGTTAGATTATTTTTAAACAAAATAAAACAAAAATCAATGAGCAGATAATTGCTTAAATTTGTCAAAAAGGAAAGCTATAGACATAGGAAAGATAGCTTGTAGAAAAGATTATAAAGTTGTATACAAATGGCAGGCAGGCAATGTATGTTTTCCAGTATAATACCAGAGCAACTGGCAAATGAAGAAAAGTCAGTGCAGAAGCCACCCAACAGGATGATTCAGATCAGCTGAGACATGATATTCATTTACAGCTAGACAGTCCATCAGGTAACTGACGCCAGGACAACGCCCAGAAGAGTATGGGTCAATATATCTACTAGGAATACTGAGTTTCTCCTTCTGCTTTCATCTCTTGAAAGATATCAAAGATCCTACTAGAGGTACACACCTTACTTAATCCATCTATAGGAAATCTGAGGTATGAATATTATGCTGCAATCTGAAGGTCAGAGATTTGAAAGCTATTAGTTACATCATGCCCTGTTTTATAAAAGAAACAGATATAAAAATCAGGCACCAAAGAGACACAAGTTCAAAGATTTCACAGATTATGTTCTAGAGGGTGGAAGTCCCTCCCTGTAAATTAAATTTGCATGCTGAGGAAGAAGTAATAATGTAGACTGAGTCTGGAAATAAATATGCAAACTAATGGGTTTTCAAAAATTTGAAATTTCCAGGTAAGACAAAACTAATACATAGATGTGTGTGGGTTTTATTTTAATTTTGTTTCGGATAAGGAGGGTAGAGTTCATTTCTCTTCAAATTCTCCATGACAATTCTTAACCATTCCACTGTCACACTTTCTAGCTGAGAAACAAAGCAGAATCTGCTTGACGATTGAGCCTGTTTCTCTCTATTTGCCTTCAGTGGTAAGAGAAAAATATTATTAATTTAGTCATTCTTTAGTTTTGCCTTTACATTATTTCAAATTTTTTCAGTATTTATTTTCAAACCTGTTATTGATTTTCTTCAGAGTCCTCTAGGTACTATCAAATTTGCCACATTAGGTTCATGTTATAGAATTCAATACCAAACATTCAAAATCCACCCAGAAATGTCATCACCTAACTTTCCTTTTCAACAACTCACTTAACCTCTCAAGACCTCCCTTTCTTCAGCTGCAAAATGACAGCAGTTTGATTAGAATAACTCTAAAGCCATAACTGTGTTAATATTTTGTCATGTCATCTTAGTGTCAGGTATTAATATCTTAAGATGTTTAATCTTAATAAGAAAAAACAAAGTGACATCACAGAAAATATTGTATAATAGCAGACAAATAACACCTCATTCATACTACTCTGTGGACAATTATCTGTGTGACTATTGTCAAGTCACTGATACCACTTTGTGGTTGTCTTGTCTGTTTTTTGTTGCTATAACAGAATACCTGAGACTGAATAATTTTTAAAGAACTGAAGTTTATTTAGCTTATGTTCTGCAAGCTGGAAAATACAAGGGCATGGCCCTTGCTTCTGGTGACATAACATAGTCAAGGTCAAAGGAGAATCAGACACATGTGAAGAAACAAAACCGAAGAAGCATCCTGGCTTTTTAACAACCCACTCTCCAAAACTAATCCATTTCCACAGGAACTAATCCAGTCTTGCGAGAGCAAGAGCTCACTTACTACAATATGGCACCAAGCTACTCATGAGCCATCCAGCCCCATGACCTAAACACCTCCCACTGAGGCCCACTTCCCACACTATCACACTGGGGATCTAATTTCAACATGAGTTTTGATGGGTACAAACTCAAACCCTAACGACTGCCTTACTGACAAACTGAAGACAGAACATCTTACAGCTTCTTCTGGTTGTACATGATGATAACAGACAGAGTCCTTTATTTAACAGTAACAACAAAAACTGAAGGCACAGAAAGTGATGGGCATATTACACACTGAATTCTGGGATGATGATGTAGTGGGTTGAAATGTATACCCCAAAAAGATACATCCAAGTCCTAACCCATAGTACCTGTGAATGTGACCCCATTCAAAATGTCTGTGCTGATTTAATCACGTTTAGATGAGGTCATGCTAGATTAGTGTGGGCCCTAAATCCAATGATTTTTTTGCTTATAAAAAAGGATACACACACACACACACACACACACACACACACACACACATACAGAAGAAGGTCATGTGACAACAGAGGTAGAGACTGGAGTAATGCAAATTACAAGCAAAAAAGAATGTCAAGGATTTGGGGGAGCCACGAAAAGCCAGAAAAAGGCAAGCAAGGACTCATCCCTACAGCCTCAAAGGGAGTGTGGCCCTGCTGACCCTGATATTAAACTTCTGGCCTCAGAACTGTGAGAGAATAAATTCTGATCTTACAGCACCCTTAGGAAACTAATACAGATGGTCAAATCAGTGCAACAGGAGATGGCCAGGCAAATAAAAAAAATTATTAGAAGAATTCCAAGAAATATGTTCTCTTAGTGAAACTAAAAGACAAGTAGCACCAATATTTTTTTTAATTTAAGCTTTTACAATATTGAAAAGTAGTGCCTTTGAATGGGATAAAACACAGGCTACATCTTAACCATCTACCACTAATTTCCCCTTTGAAAATAGAGAAACTAACTGACTTCTGAACATATCAGTTTCTTTGCCTAAAAAGTGAGATTTAACAAACTAATCAGTCATGCAAGAGTGCAAAGAAAATTAATGACATTATGCTGAGTCCTTTTGCAATCGAATGGATGGATGGATGGATGGATGGGTGATGGACATTTTAGGGATAGGTAAGGCATGGATGGGGATTGTGAATTATAAAACTTTCTGACACTGCAAAAAAAATAATTATATCTTGTCTCTATCGCACCTAGAGACCAAAACATGATCAACTATCTAAAAAATAAATTTCATCTGAATGTTTAAATCCCTCAAATAGTGAGAAAAATAAGTATAAAATAGCAGCATTCTTTTAAAAATATTTTTAGCTCTGATTAAAAAATAATGAAAATTACTAATACAAAACAACAATCTGTCCAATTGGTGTTTTCTTTAATTAGCAAGAACATTTAACCTCTTCAATAAGCTTTTATGTGGACAAAATGTTTCATACTACTATAATTATCCCTTCAAAGTAGCAAAACAAAAGGAAAGGAAATACCCAACAAGTAAAATAAAGCTAACAGAATTATTACTGTTATATTTATACTTACAATCGACAACTGGTGAAGGTAAAATAAAACAGAAAATACTATTATTTGTACTAGGCCCAGACTGTACACTATAGACAATATTCTCAAACTTGGATGCACATTAGAAAGACCTGCAGGGTACATATATGTATGTATGCATACATATACACATTTTGAGACAAGGTCTGGATATGTTGCCCAGGCTGGTCTAGACTCCTGAAGCTCAAGCAATCCTCTAGCCTGAGCCTTCCAAGTAACTGGGATTACAAGTGTGCACCACCGTGCGCAGCTTATGCAGGGTATTTAAATATAAACACTGATGCCCAAGGCCCTCCTACAAGGCAGGGCTATCCCCTATGGCAGTACACAGGGTTTGTTCTGTGCCATTCAGTGGGCACCATTTACTCAATACAGTGCCATCTGTGAGAGAGAAGAATAACAAATAAGTGAATACAAAGCATTAATGATACTGAGCCACTAAACGAACACTGATTAATGATTTATCAAATAAGCAGCACCATACTTCAGCTCTGTGGGCAACTGGTTGCTTTTATTGAGCAGCCATTGCCTACATGACATTATGAGTATGTTCTGTTCCCTAGGAGATTGCCTTCTCTTTTCTTTTTCTTTTTTTTTTTTTATTTTCTCTGAGACAGAGTCTCTGTCACCAAGGCTGCTGGAGTCCAGTGGCGCCATCTCGGCTCCCTGCAACCTCCATCTCCTGGGTTCAAGCAATTCCTCAGCCTCCCAAGTAGCTGGGATTACACGTTCTCGCCACCAAGCCTGGTTAACTTTTTTTGTATTTTTAGCAGAGACGGGGTTTCACCATGTTGGCCAGACTGGTCATAAACTTCTGACCTCAGGTGATCCACCAAACTCAGCCTCCCAAAGTGCTGGGATTACAAGCGTGAGCCACCATGCCTGGCTGCCTTCTCTTTTCTTCACTGCATAATAGAGTCCTATTATTCATTTAGTATTTTATAGTAAATGTAGTATTTTAACATTGGATGTATTTCATAATATTAAGGAATTACTTGGGGTTTTATCAGGGTGGTAATGATATTACAATTAAGTTTTATTTTTAAAGAAAGTTTATCTTTTACAGGTATACAATATAATATATAGTGCCATGAATGAAATGTCTAGAATTTGCTTCAATCTAATCTGGGGTGGAAAACAACTAGGCAGAGTTCTGATAAATCAAGATTGACTATTTATTTACACTTGTTAAAAGGTAAAAAGGTTCATTATCTGTTCCTTCTATTTTGTATATAGTTAAAATTCTCCATAATGTCCTTGCTCACTCATTCAAATCACAACAGGAAACTCTATGTACCTCTAATAAGCAAGTTACATTAACGAGAAAATAAAAAAATATACTTACAATGGATAGGACTATCCTGAGGAAAGGACCAGGTAGTCATTCTTTAACTATGTGAGTAAGAATTTATTTATTACAAAAATAACTGGCTGTCACTGAAATCTTTTGATAACTCAATCAAGGTGATATCTAAAATGCTTCTACGCATGAAAATTGCTGAGAGATGGCTGAAGCAAAGGAAACCAATTGCCTTTTACAACATATCAAACAACAACATAAAGGGGACTTTATCTTAGCTGGGATTATACAATAAGTCACTAATAATCACTGATGCCTAAATAACAATTCGGTAAAATTGATGTCATTTCCAAGAAACAGACAATGATAAAAGCAAAGTTTTTAATGATGTAGAAGGAGTATAGTAAAAATCTAAAATACAAAGGAAGAGTTAGGAGGGCATAATTCTAAGGGATGGTGAAAAACATTCAAGAGCTACAAAGGTCAAGCAATACAACCTGAAAAGAAACGGTGATACACTGTTCCTACAAAGGAGACCATGTAAATTTGTATCATTGGCAAGTCAACAGCTAGATCCCCATTATAAAACCACTATGTTCCTCCACTGTTCTCTTCTCACATCAAAATCTTTACATTTCCAGAAAGGCCCTGAGTTTTAATACTGTATAGAAAGTTCCAGTCTAATGAAGCCATTTTTCCTGCTACATTTATATTCCCTAAACCAGAGTTTCTCTGCCAGTGAACTAACAAATGGTAACAGTTTTGTGCATATTGCCACTGTGACAGGAAAAAGAGAAGTCTCAGCACTCTGTCTTGTAGATCCTGTTTGTCACTTTAAATTCTACCTAATGTGCTTTACATTCATTATATCTATATCTTTTGCACTTGAAAAAGAATCCAAACAAGAAAAGTGAAAACCACCAAAATAGCCACCTTCTCCTCTGTACTAAATAGGTAACTAATTATACAACAAGGAAAAAGTATTTCTACTAAAATAAAGCATACTATTTGTGCAAGCATTTTAAAAAGTATTAAGCAGTTAACTATATGCAAGCAGGGTTGTGCAATATGCAGAACAAGGAAGAAAGAAAAGGAAAATAGGGAGTAGAATCTTGCAAAGCAATTGCTGAATAATAAAGCATTAGAAAATTGGCTATCATTGTTTTCCTATTTATATCTTATCTGGATATAAACACAACTGGAATATTGGACGCAGCAAAAGTATACATTATCAATTTTGATTGATATTTCTTAGTATAATCATTATTTATTCATTCATCCAACAAATATTTACTGAACACTAAGAATTAGACTCTGAGAATGGTGGTAAGAAAGACAAAGTCTCTGCCCTCATGGAACTTAGATATAATAAAATACTTCTGGGGAAAATCTATGATGATCTTTGCTTATAAAATTTCAAGAAAAGGGCAGTATTAAATATCATAAAATACCAAAATAACCCTAAAGTATACTTTGTATATTTGCTTTTGAATTTCAGTTGCTCAAGAATCCATAAGTTAATTATCTATTACTTCATAACTTTTTTTCCTCCACTGACTGACTACTCCTCTACCACAACTAATACTGTACAAAAAAATAGAATACTGTTTTGCAATGACAAATGTAAAATATTATTAACAGCTATTCAAAACTGTTTGCCAGTGAGCTTCTCTGGTAAAATACTTGAAGTAAAGGGTGAAAGAAATGAATGAAAAGAAGATTTAGAAAGATTTTGGAGGAGATAGGGTTGTGAAAAGTTAGAGGTGTTTATCCTAGGTTAACTCCTTTTTTTTTTTTTTTTTCCTGAGTCTCCCTCTGTTGCTCAGACTGAAGTGCAGTGGTGCGATCTCAGCTCACTGCAACCTCTGCCTCCCAGGTTCAAATGATTCTCTTGCCTCAGCCTCCTAAGTAGCTGGGATTAGAGGAACCTACCATCATGCCCGGCTAATTTTTGTACTTTTAGTAGAGACAAGGATTCATCATGTTGGCCAGGCTGGTCTTGAACTCCTGACCTCCGGTGATCCATCCACCTCAGCCTCCCAAAGTACTGGGATTGCAAACATGAACCAATGCGCCCGGCCTAGGTTAACTCTTTAACCAGTTATAAGAAAGAATTAAATAGATTGTCAAAAAAGTAGGGAGGTCCAATGAGCAGGTTAGGTATCACCTGCTGCAACAGGTTGGTCAAATATATTTCTCCATCTCTCCTGCAGCATATTTACCTTCAGCCTCAATTAGCAAAAGTAAAAATGTGTTCCAAGACTTTTGAAAGAAATAAAAAGGAAAGTTTATTTCTATAGGAAAAAAAAATGCAAAACCAATTTACATAAGATTTCTTTGTAAGTTTTACCTACTAATACAATGCTTTCAGCATATTTTTGAGTTTCAAAGATATGTTCAAGCTAAATAATTTGCACTAATGGATGACCAGTGACACAGCTGACCTGAAATGACCAATTACTATTCCATCACAATTTCTCTTGTGAACAAGAAACTTTTATTATGTTTACTAAAGCTTGTATCAATTTGAAGAATGTACATTAGAACATTTATTTTGATTTATCTAATTTTTTTGGCAGCTATGATGTTCAGCTGTTACTCTTTTATTAAAATTAATGTGAGAAATATCATCATGTGCAGACATTCACATAATTCTTTTCCTTGGGGCTTAAGCAAAGGGATGATGTATAAATGTGAAATAACTATTTTGTATTAGAAAGTTAGTCTCATCCTATCACAGGTATGAAATAAAGGCTACAGACATCGTCAAACCTTCAGATACAAGAGACTATACACCTTTTATTTCTTTAAGAATTCTTTAGTGTTTACTAGATAAGAGAGCACTTCAACCATTTTCCATGTTATCTTTTTCATACAGATAATTCTTATAGATATTTCTGAATCAAGTATCTAGTAGCAAAGTGTCTTATGAATAGGAGGCATTACATAAATGTTAACTGAAGAAAATGAATTAAAGTGAAGTATTCTTAATTGACTTTTCTAATTACAAAAACATAAAATGACATAAAATGATCACTATTTTAATCCATTACTACACCTATTATATATATTACATAATATATATTATGTATGTGATACATATGTTATATATACACATAATATATATCACGTGTGTATGTGTGTGTGTATGTGTCTTTAAAGAGAGAAGGTCTCGCTCTGTCACCTAGGCTAGATAGAGCTCAATGACAGGATCGTAGCTCATTATAACCTCAAATTCTTGGGCTCAAGTGATCTTCCTGCCACAGCCTCCCAAGTAGCTGGGACTACAGGTGCACACCACAACACCTGGCTAATAATTTTTCAAAATTTTTTTGTAACAACAGGGTCTTGCTATGTTGCCAAGAAAGGTCTCAAACTCCCGGCCTCAAGCAATCCTTCTGCCTCGGCCTCCCAAAATGCTGTTACTAGAGACGTGAGCCACTAGTGCCCAGCACCCCCAAATATTTGATTGCTGATATTTAGCTATAATTCAAAATTGATACCAGAACTGAAATAGTTAAAAGAGAGAATTAAAATCTGCAAATAATATTCCCTCTATTATTTCTTCCCGCTCTACCACTGTGCCTATCAAACCACCTGTAACTGAGGAATAAAAGGAGCACACTATGGTTTCAGGCCAAACACTCTTTAAGTACTACATTTTTAAAAAAGTATTAATTCTTTGTCATCTCTCATACTCACATTTTAAAATAAACAAAGACTAGAGATTAAATAATGTTTAAAAAAACACTCATAGCAAATCAGTCACTTAGGGGAACGGTACAAATTCTAACTAAAACATTTCCAACTTTAAAACATTATTTACTCCATAGTTTACAAAATATTCCTGGAAGATTATTATCTCATTTGATCCTAACAAATCTTGAAGATAAAAGGGAAGAGTATTACTTTTATTTTCACCATGTAGCAGATGATGATACAGAATGAGAGTGATTTGCACTTTTTAAAGTTGAGCAACTGAATTAGGCTTACATTTAGTTCCTCTGACTTCTAGTCCAGGGCTCTTTCCTCGTCCCTCTGGGCTCCTATGTAATTAGATGTCTAATAGGCATATAAGAGAATATCAAAAATCTTCATATGTTCCTAGGAATGCCCAAACATTGAAGAAATTCACACTAAGTGGGCTAATATTTGTAAGTTGGGATTAGTCAGTATCTATGTGCCTAATTTGTGGTTTGGAGTTGAGAACAAATACATTAGTTGGTAAGAAAAAATAAGTGAAAGAACAACTAATACTCGATGTCTATGAAAAACAGAAGGCATTCTTGGTTAGATGTGCTTAACTAAAAGAGGATTGCATGACAAATTTAAAACTAAAACAGAAATGTAGATAAATGTTGATGAGTACAAACTGAATATCCAAAATTGCAAATGTGGAAATACTGATTCAGATGGCACCATTTCATTATACTCTATTAGATGAAAGACTTCAGGTGACTCACAGATAAATCTGGAGTGAAGGGATTTCCCCACCACTACCCCCCACATTTTAAAATGTAAAACTAAAATACCAAACAAAAGCAGGTTGCAGATTTTCTACCAGTTTTCTAAAACATAAGGCATATCAAAAATTTGTAAATATTCATGCCCCATCTAAAGCCTAAATCTTTAAGCAAGTAAAAAAAAGTATTACCCTTTTTCCTGTAAAACAGATGATAATAGAACATAAATACCCTGAACTCTCCCAAGTTTTGACATCATCAATATCTGAAGGGTTTAACATCAAAGCTCACAATATCTAGTAGAAACCCTACAACATAATAGCTGAGAAGCACTGATAATGCAAACTCCTTCGTTTCTGGAACCAACGAAGGCTGAAAGATGTCATAGCAAAAAAGAAACTCCTACTCATCAAAACTGTATTTTTTATTAATTCTAAGAGGCTGGTACTCACCACAATTCCTCTCAGATTTAGACATCTAATTAGGACCTGCATTTTTAATACTCGTTACTACATGTAAAACATATGCATGCTGAACATATTAAAGGACAAAAGTTTCTGGGAGCTTTTTTCCATGGAAAAAATAAAGAAAACGCAACTGTGTTCAAGTAGATCACTACCATCTGCCAGCATTTTATCTAAAATAAAACTGACTGAAACAAGACAAATATTAAGTTCATGTTTCCAAAAGCCTGAATGTTCCTCAGGTAGTTCAATTCTAAAACTGTCACTGTTTCTATTTCTTATGTGTATGTGTTGGTATGTGCATTTTCCTTTTTCTACTCCTAGTTCTAAATACCAAAATCAATGAAATGGTTACTTTCATAAAGTCTACTGACATATTAAACAGTGTTCAAATTTCAGAGCAAATAAGAACTTAATTCTTAACCTCTGCTTCTCTTTCAAAAAATACTGCAAATAAAATATGAATGTCATTAAAATATCTTCGAAGACTTGGAAAAATAATAATATTGCTACTAAAATAAGTGTATAATCCTACCAATCACTCTTCATAAACTTAAAAGCTATCATCTCTTCATTCCCATCAATTATAATAAAACAGTAAGTCAAGGATTCTTAAATCTTTGCAGTAATGGCATTGAGCTATTTCTTGGTTTCCCAGCAGTGATCCTCTTATAAAATAGTATAGAAAAATACTTTTCAATAAAAGTGAGTTCATTTTTTCTGTTTTAAAAAGTTAAAAATTCCCTTTGAAAATCCTGAGGCTTTTTCTAATACTAAGTAATGATATAAAATGATAGCTAAGAATCATTACATTTGAATAAGAAACTCCATAATACAATTGCTACATGTGCACATGCATGCCCACAGACACACACACACACACACACACACACACACACAAAATATACATATAATATATGCTTGGAATTATATTGGCTTTTATGAAAATATTTCTCATTGTATTTAAATTTATAATAAAGGAAAAAAAATAATGACAAAAACTAATTCACATTCTTATCTACTTAAATTTTCTAAAAATCTTGGAACCACCAGAACAGTCTGAATGCAAACGAATATCTGTATCAATACTGGATACACAGAGAAAATATGAGCTAAAGTCCCCCCATACCCTATATTTTAGATCTCTACTATAGTGAAAGATAGGTTACCAAGTGAGGGAAATTTTCTTAGAAATATATTAGAGTAAATGACCCTTTCAGAATGCTGACTCAAGTGAACATTGTTCAAATGGTACCAAAGTCAACAAACAAAAAAACCTCAGAACTATATTCAAAGGAAGAAATTTACTTCTTAAAGCATATTGCTTTATTTACCTTTGTATCATTTGTGCCTAGCACATAATGTGTGTTCATCAAATGTATACCTGCTATTCCAGATCACTGAGGAGGAAACTGGCTTTTCTGAACTACATACCAAGTATAGCGACAAGCAGAAACTTTACTCATTCATTTTCACTCTGAGAACTAGCATAATACATGAACTCTACAGATGCACTTAGTATCTTACCTTTTGGCAGAGGGGAAAGTGGTGACAAGTTAATGCCAAATAATGAATCACTTATTGATTGTGTGTATTTATATACACAGTCATACATTGCTTAATGATGATACCTTCTGAGAAATGTGTCATTAGGCAATTTTCTTATTGTGTGAGCATCATAGAGTATACTGACACAAATCTAGATGGTGTAGCCTACTACATACCCATGCTATATTTGCATAGCCTATTGCTCCTAGGCTACAAACCTGTACAACATGTTACTGTATTTAATATTTTAGGCAACTATACCACAGTGGTATTTGTGTATCTAAGCATAGAAAAAGTAAATTCTATAGTAAAAATAGGCAATTACATATCTTATGGGACCACCACTGCACATGCAATCTATCGTTGACCAAAATGTTATGTAGCACATGACTGTATATTTGTGTAGATATACATATGTGTGTGTATGTATATATATAACTGTGTTTAAGTGGAAGAAGGCAGTATTACATTAGATTTTTAAAGAAAAATTTTAAAACATCTACGTTCATAGAGTAACTTAAAATGCTGCCAAAACAAACTTACTGAGCCAATGTAATGAGTAAATATGAATAATTTATTATTAGCATTATCTAGTTTTTAAAAGAATTATAACCACTAAAGTAGTTTAATTGTGACCTCTGTCATTTTGACTAAATTAATTTATATCCCAAATCCTTTTCACATAGATAGGACAAAGGTAAATTTCAGTTCCGTTCCAGACAAATTTCATAACTAGTAAAATGCAAATAACACAACTTTCATCCATATTGCTAGTTCTTTTCCTGCCTTCCATTCCTACTATTAATGTTCTCATTTAGAATCTCACTATTTTTCTACTAGAGATTTAGAATTCAATGACCATCTCCTATACTGATCAATGGTTTCCATCCAATACTGCTGTAATAATCGTCCTATCCAGTTTTCCTTACCTCACTCTCATGTTCTCTTATAGCTCTCATTGGTGTTTTTGCCTGAAAAAGCATCATTTCCCCTTATTTAAATCCCAGCAATGGGTCAGACACAGTGGCTCATGTCTATAATTTCTGAACTACAGGAGGCCACGGTGGGAGGATAACTTGAGGCTAAGAGTTCAAGGCCAACCTGGGCAACATAGCAAGACACTGTCTCTGCAAAACAAAACTAAAAAGTAGCTGGGCGTGGTTGCACATACCTGTACTAGCTAGGACTAGCTACTACAGGAGGCTGAGGTGGGAGGATCATTTGAGCTGAGGAGTTCAAGACTGCAGTGAGCTATGACTGCACTACCACACTCCAACAGAGCAAGACTTCGTTTAAAAAAAAAATACCAGCCATGTAATGTAATTTTCCTTTCGCTCTCCTGTACTCAATTCATGTGGTTTGAATGGGGTTGACTCCACTTCCTGATTCCAAAGTAGATGTAATATAGGCCTTGCCAAACATGGTATCAGATGCATTTGCTTCATTAACAAGTACAAAGGCCACATGATACAAAAAGGTACAGTTGGTTCATCTCAAGACTTTGTTAGAACTTCTGAAAAAACAGGTACTCGCAGATAAGATAACTAAGCTGGTGGAATATAAGCTTAGCTCTGGGAGTGATCCATATGGAAAGAGCCTGTTCCAGCATACAGCCAAAACACAGGAAAGAAGAGTCAAGGATGCAGGAGAACAAATGACATCTCTGGATACAGCTTGCCCATAGCCAACTACCCTAAGACTTTCAGTTACGTGACTCAATTACATTTTCCTTCATGATTATGTGATTTTGAATTGAGTTTGTATCGCACAAAAGAATCCAGAGTAACAAAGCTTTCAAATGCTGCCCATTACCTATAGTAAAAGCTCTACAAATTCTTAATCTTGAATTTAAGAATGTATATGAACTAGAAAAAAATTTGTCTATCACCCAACCTGATCTCCCATAACTCCTCCTAACTCCGAATATGCTCATGCTAAACCAAGCTTTTAAAGTTTCCAAACATTTCCCCATCTTTCCTGTGAACTTTTGTTCACAATACTTCCTTTTCCTACAGCGCTCTTCCATTTCATCTCTATTTGCCAAAATCTTTAACATTCCCTTAGATCTATGTCAGAATTTGCTAAGCAAGAATTAAACCCACTTCCCTGTACTGTACATTTTTTTCTTTTTTTATTTTTTTGAGATGGAGTTTCGCTGTTGTTGCCCAGGCTGGAGTGCAATAACGCAATCTCGGCTCACCACAACCTCCACCTCCCGGGTTCAAGTGATTCTCCTATCCCAGCCTCCTGAGTAGCTGGGATTACAGGTGCCCTCCACAACGCCTGGCTAATTTTTGGTATTTTTAGTAGAGATGGGGTTTCATCATGTTGGCCAGGCTGGTCTCGAACTCCTGACCCCAGGTGATCCGCCCGCCTCAGCCTCCCAAAGTGCTGGGATTGCAGGCGTGAGCCACTGCGCCCAGCCTTCTTCTGAACTTCTTCAGTGAATACTGCCCTCCTGTAGAACTGAGTATTCTCTGTGTGAGTTCTACAGTAATATCATGTGTATATGGTACACATGTCCTATGTCCCATGCCCTGTAGAGATAGCTAGCTAACATGACAGTCAAATGCCTTCTCTTTGAAAAGGCAAATAACCACGAAGGACTGAGGCTGAAAAAAGGAAATGTGAACAAAGAAGTCATATTAGAGTGACTCCGAAGACAGAAGCACTGTTACACTTATTCTCCAAAAATCTCTAACTCTAAAAATTAAAGTTGAATATATACATATTTTTTAATTCAAGGAGACATACAAATAAGCCTAGGAAAAAGTTACATTAAATGATGCAGTGAATGAGCTGACAAAGTTGAATGAGAGACACGACAAATTGTCGTTTATGTTAGAATTCCTTAAATCTTGATCTTGATGTTAATTCTTTCTTCATGACATCATAAAATTTAGGAACAGATAAAATCATAAACCTTCAGTTACAAATGAAAAAAATAAAAATATTAAATACTTAAAAGTTAATACTAATACTCTAAAGTGATTTTTTTCAGGCCAAATAATTAATGGCAGAGTTGAGATTAAAACCCAGGACTGCTGATTCACCTGCTATATAGTACACTGTTTCTTTCAAACACAAGTGGTTACTATTCTTTTGGTAAATTCTTTTATGTATATATACAATTTAAAATATTTTATTAAAGATCATTTAAAGTTTTATTTTTGGGGGGCAGATTCTAAGCCAGGGGCTATAAACACAAAGGCCTAAATGGGCCAATTAAGCAACATAAATGTGAAAATTAGGCTGGTATAAAACAATGGTGACCATTATTAGTATTTGTGACCAAAATGAAGAATGTCTATCTGTCTAAAAGCATTAATTTTAAAAAATGTTTAAACAATTACAGTGTCCAAGCAAAATACTTCTTTGGGCCAAATTGTAATCTGTCATTTATTCTGATAGTGTCTGTTCCATAAATTTAAAAGTTACTGTTCATGGGTGGCCACTGTCAAAACTAAAAAGCCTTAAAATACAATCACATGAAATTTTACACAATATCACAGGCATGTTCTAGATCAGGGGTGTCCAATCTTGGCTTCCCTCGGCCATGTTGAAAAACAGTCATCTTGGGCCACACATAAAATACACAAACAATAACAATAGCTGATGAGTTTAAAAAAAAAATCTCATGTTTTAAGAAAGTTAGAAAATGTAAGAATTTGTGTTGGGCCACATTCAAAGCTGTCCTGGGCTGCGGGCTGGACAAGCTTGTTCTAGACTAGTAGTTCCTGAACTAAGAAACTTTTTTTCTACAAATACTTTTATGAAAGGGAAATTCCAGAAAATTATATTTTCTTTTGTCAAAATTTACACAACAGATAATGACAGCTTTCATAGTCTGATTAATATAACCCATGAAAGTGAAAACAGTGTGTACGGAATTCTTTAGTTTAATCCAGTAAAACTGAGTAACACCAGCCCTTAAGTGACTAGTTTCTGTGTTTCTACGTAGAAGAGATGATATCTTTAGGCAGAGGATACTGGTAGTGCCCAGAGCAGGAAAAAAGCAAGTAAATTAACAAAGTGAAAGGCAACCATATTTTTCAAACTCTAATAAATCATTCCTTAGACCATATTTTCTAAGCAGCTACTATCTGCTAGGTGGCATACTAGGTACTAGGGATAAAACAATAAACAAGATAGATATGACCGTTGTCATCATAAAGCTTAGAATAAAATGGGGAGAAAAAAATCAAGCAAACAAAATTATTACAAGTTATATAAAATGTTATTACAGAAGGAGAAAGAGTGCTAAAGTAGAGGTCTCATTTTACATCGGGTGCTCAGAAAAGGTCTCTCTGAAATGATGAAAACTTTAGCTACTTGAGAAAGCCAGGAAGAACAAGGGGTGTGGGTTGGAGACATGAGTAAGTACTGCCAACAAAGGAATCAGCAAGCAGTAACAGGACTTGAGGCAGGAAAAAGTTTGATGTGTCAAAGTGAGTAAACAAGGCCAGTGCTGCTACAGCACATTAAAGAGAAGACAGGGTATGAGATGAAGTTGCAGAGGCAGACAGCGCCCAGTTCGCGAGGACCACAGCAACCTTGTGCATACTCTGGATTTTACATAGGCAATAGGAAATCACGGATGGCTTTCAATCAGGGATTATTTAATCAAGGTTACAAGTATCAGCAAATGGACATAGGCACTAAGCTTTCTTTCAATCAACAAAGGGTTCACTAAGTGCTTGCTGTGTGCTAGCACCATATGTCCATGTTTGTCAAGTCTGGCTTTGTATCACCAGTGCTAGCATAGGCACTGGCTCTTAACATAAAATCTCTTAATAAATACTAATGACAGAAAAGAATAATGGAAACAAGCTTAGAAAAGAACGAAAAGATAACTAGTCTGGAGGAATTTTGACCAAACCATCCCACCCCTCAATGCGCTCTCAACTACACATATTCAACCAGGACTTTCTTGTAAAGAAGGGGAGTATTACATTTTTATTATCAGTATGAGATGGTGAACAAAGAAAAACATAGGAGAGACTTTAGGAAAAAATTCACTAAAATACAGAATTATGTTCTTTAGAAAGATAAAAGGATGAAATGAACATTACTTCCCTTTTGTGAGCAGTAGGTGTGACTCAGCTCCTGCTTCCCCCTTGCAGTTATCTTTGTGGGCTGGCAGCTCAGAAGACCAGCAGGTCCATGGGGGTGAACAAACACCAGGGCCTGAACAACGGAACAGTATGAATAAATGAAAGATGAACAAGAATTAGTCATTAATGGAAAGGACAATGTGCTCCAAAGAGGGTAGCTGGCCAAATGTGACCCCAAGAAAATAAGAAAGCATGCAAGCTGCCTAAAGAAAGGATAAGGAAAGGAAAGGGCAACAGAGTATCTGCATCGTAGCTCTGGAGGCCTCATGTACAGGAAATCAGAGACAGTAGCAAAAGTAAACTTATTGACTAAGACCTTCATAAAAGCATAAAATCTTTCTCAGATAAACAAATAAATGTTAGAGATGAAAGCAGAATTAAATACATCTTTCATTTTTCTAATTTTTTTCCTGTCATATGCAGACTAACCATGAAGACACTCAACACTTAAAAACGAGATAAGAAGTGCTCTAAAATCAGACTAATAGTCTCAATTATTACGTTAAACACAAGCACATTAATTATAAAACCAAAACTATGATGGCCCTTATTCTACAGTCAGAGTTCTTTTATATAATATATTTTGCATCCATTTGGGGATGGGTTTTTTCCCCTTTTATCTTCCATTCCGTTCATTAAAAATAATGATTGTCTCCCCTCTGTAAAAGTATAATAAACATCCAGTTTGTCTTTTAAAAGCCATATAGAACCTTACATATAATATTTTATTTTTTAAAATAAGCTAGAAAGGATATTAGAAGTATCTACTTGAAGTTGTACTGCAGTGCTTAACTCCTGGGAAGCAGTAGTTTCACAGTGCTTGCTACTAACTACACAAACACTTTTGAATTGGCAATCTGTGGTAAGAATAAACTACAAACTCCATAACAAGAAAACCTTGTCCCCCTCCTAACCCCTTCTAACTGGAATATTTTCATCTTGAGAACACTGACAAAGGAACACAAATGAACATGGAAAAGATGAAGCCTAGAAACCATCCTTTAGGGATAATGATGACAGGTTTAAGTTCTAGTTTTACAATGAAGAATGTGTGTGTGTGTGTGTGTGTGTGTGTGTGTGTATGTGCGCGCGTGCGCACGCACCCATGTATGTGTATATCAGAAAGAGAAGAGTAGGGGAGAGAGGAAAGAGACAGACAGAAAGTGGCAGAGACTGACCAAATGGTTGGTTATTTGGTTTGCAGGATTATCCTACTTCAGTAGATTGGTAGATCTACTGAATCTAGGATGAGAATGGGATCATCCTAACTAATTGTCAGCTACATTTTCAACATGAAGTCAGCATGCCTAAATTAAACAATCCTGTCAATCAGAGGAAACTTTAGTGAGATTAAATACTGTGGAAGAAGCCCTAAGGGCCATGCAAGTCTAGAACTAGGCTGCGGTGTGTGCTGGCTAGATAGGAGAGCAAGATTGGTACAAAAACAAACCAAAAGAAGACCCCACAACAAGGCAGTATAGGATAGCAAAGCTAGTAGGCTAAATGACAGAAAAGTCTCAAAAGAGGAAAATTCAAATGACCTGTGACTTCTGAGGATTAAGAGAACATCACAGATTCACAGACCCAGAAAACACGTGGTGTCTGGCCCTCCAGCGTCCAACAAGAATCAAGAACTGCAATACGTCTCAAGACTGGGAGAAGTACCATACCTACTTCTAACTGTAAAATATAATAATATATATTTTAATCAACACATATTTAGGTTTAATTTAATTACATAATTTACCATGCTTTAACTGGAAATAAGACAGAATAGTTGTTAAGACAATGGGCTTAAGAAGAACAAATAGTATATACTCTTTGCAAGTGGCCAGACTTGAACTCAAATCACATATCCACCACTAATCCAGGCACTTTGCAGCCTCCCATTAGCCATTTATGGCAATCCTGGGGTTCTGTTCTCGTGCTTGTACTTCATGGATGCAGACATCACAACCAGTCAAATGTAGGAAAGGGGAGTTGGCCTTCTTCTTTTATCAGTAAAATTTAAAATCAACCCACTTCGCTGGAAGAACTCCCAGTAGTCACCCACTTAACTCTAATTTGCCACAACTTGGAGACTGATCAACCCAAGCTGCAAGGAGAGTAGGGAAAATCTGGCAAAGGAGAATGGGATCATCCTAACTAATTTAAGTCCATATTGCTTCACTCCCAAGGGCTGGATACTTATCCATCGTAAAGAAAACTGTGATTCTGTTAACAAGGAAGAAGGCTGTTAAGTGGGCAATGATCAGTATGTGTCACAATACCTCAGATGAAACAAAAAATGTAACTGTAAGCATCTGAGGGTGAAAAAATGATTTTTAAATAACAGAGATTCTTTCAGTTCAGTAAAGATACTACAGAATGAAAAATGAATAAAATATCCTCGATATCTAGTTTAAGGTACAGTCTAAGAGAGTAGAAATGCTTCATCCTGGAACGAATGATTAACATTTCATAACACAAAAGTTAACGCCTTCCCTCAAGCCCCACAGTCAAAACTTTTTTCTGTATCTTGTGAAGTATCTAAGGCAAAGCTATAATATAACCTAAGAATAACAATAACTATTGACAGTTTTTGACAAAATAACTTGTTGAGCTTTCGTAATCTATAATAAAACTAAACATCTCTAACATGAATCATGATATATTCTTTTAGTTGTCAAGATAAAGCAGAATCAAACTGATAAATTAGGCTGAAGCATTTATTCTTTTAATAATAAAATACATTTCAGATAGTAATGTTCTATCTGGATGATGTCTGCATCCATGAAGTACAAGCACGAGAACAGAACCCCAGTTGTAACAGCAACAACTACATGTTCAGAAGCTGAGAAAAACACCAATATGTACCTACATTCAAAGTCTTTCTCATCAGACACAATCGTATTTGTTCAGAATATTTTGCATAGTAGGCAATATTGGTGCTTAATCATTTTACCTTTATGAGTTTTGATGATTTCATGCACCAAGTATACAAAAACAGTAACAACTGGAAAGCAAAAATTTTTCATATCTTTAAAAATCTCCACAGATCTCAGACTTACTTGGTGTAACAAAAGGTTACTCCTGCACTTCAATCTAGGATTGAATGCACGTATTTGTTAACTTACTATCGTGCGATCAAGTTTTCATGCTACTGCTACTTTTCTAAAAGTATTCAAAAAAGTTACTTGGTAAAGAGTAGAGAAGTTATCATTGTTCAAATATAAGTTAAACTGGTAAGACATGTCTTTGGGTTAAAGACTGATTAGATTAGTATGGTTAACTGCAAAGGCTAAATGGCATACCTTGAAAGATGACAGATACCATTGTTAGGTCGTGGAGGTTATGGCTATCAGAGAGTAAGGCTTTATACATCATGATCTTTCAGATATCCACCTCCCAAATAAGACTGCTTCAAAGAGCACTGTGACACTTAGCCTCAAATGCTTCAGGCTTCAAAGGGAGTAGGGAAGCCATATGCGCAGAAGTGTTTGCTTGCTATCCACACACATATATTTGTGATACAATAATGTAATTCTGAAAAACTGCATAATCAAAATGAAATCAAACAACAGATAAAGAGATGGCTCATTTTAATGTTCTAATCACTGTAGAAATTTATTATATTTAATGGTACTGTTAAATGAAAAAGTGCCATAAAGTCAACTGGATTACTTGACCTTAAGTAATATAATACAATTGGTGCTGCAAAAACACAATTAAATGGGATGTGAAAGCAACCATAAACAGTCATATTTTAACACAGCAATAGTCACAACTTTTATATTAACATGTTCATTGAAATTCCTCATACTATTAGTGACTCAACAATATTCACTTATTACTATATTCACAATATTCACTATATCAGAATATAAAACACTAAATTATGTAAAGAAGGATACACTTTACATTAAAAAAAAAATTCTGAATACGCACTAAAACAGCATTTTACTTTTAAAATCCTAAGCCACGTAACTGGAATGCTCACTGTTATTCCATCTGACACTATGCATTCTCAGAGACGATACATGGCTTTCATACAGAAAATGGTTACTTTCTGAATTCCTCAAGTTTCTACTAGGAACAGCAAGTTACATTTAAGTCACAAGCTGCTATGTCTCCTGTGGCCACTTTACAAGCAGCAGATGGGTACAGGTACTAGAGGTAAGGTGGGCATTGCAGCTTCCAACATGTCTTTCCTCTAAGAACCTATCTGCTCTAACTCCATTCATTATCAGCCCAAAACTTTTCATTCCTGCCCAAACCAATGCAGTCCTACACACAGGCTTATCCCATTATTTAAAAAAGTATGTAACACTTAAAGTTTTATATTATTGGTGATAATAAATGGCAAAAACATTAGCTATGTTAACCACCATAGGATAGTCTTCCACTATTTAACCATCAGGAGAATACACAGGAATACATACAAATGGAGAATAAGGAGGAAGAGATGTTCAAGGGGATTCCATCCTGTCTCTTCCCTCAGTTAAAATGTAATGAGTATTTACCTCCATCTTCTCAGTGTGTCCCGTAAGACTCTTATTTTCTAAATTATTATTATTATTATTAGGGATGGGGATCTCACTCCATTGCCCAGGCTGGAGTGCAGTGGCACAATCCTGGCTCACTAGAGCCTTGAACTCCTGGGCTCAAGTAATCCTCCCACCTCAGCCTCCTGAGTAACTGAGACCAGAGGCACATGCCACCATACCCAGCTCATGAGACTCTTTCTAATAGGTCCTCCTAGTTCCTACTTCCTAACAAACCAGAATTCTGAATTGAGTTCTGTGTCCCTCAAATCTACTCATCCTTCAAGAATAAGTCAAAGGTTACCAACTCTATAAAGTCACCTCCAGTTTGTCACAGTCCAAATCAACCTCTCCATTTTTCACCTCTCATTGCACTTGCCTATATCTGCCTCAACAGACTTTAAAGCCTTGGACATATCTGCCTTTGAACTCTGGTTCCTAGTACAAAGCAGATACAATGAACCAAACTAGAAGATCTACTCTTCTCTCAGGCCAAAAATTGTTACCCACACTCACACCCATGTACATAATGAAATCACAAGACAATGAGAAAACACATGTGGTTGGTTCTAAATGAAGCTTCTTTCCCACTGACCAGGTGTCTTTAGAGGATGAATGTACTTCACTGCTCTGCTTTCTCTAAAGAAATATCTAATGTAGTCATAATAACCAATTTCATAGTTGCAGAAATTCTCAAAGATGCTGATAGAGAAGCAACATCCTCATAACAGGTATTCTTTTGTAAAAGCTGAAAATGCATCCTGAGCTCTAATTACCTGTAATGCTCACTGATGGGAATGGTCTGAGAGAAGTATAAAGCAGACGTCCGGGCTCTCCAATGCCATTTCTTTGCAGGAAGAGTATAAAGGACGCAGTCTCCTAACTCTTCTTGGAGAAGATCCACCAGCTGTTTATGGGAGCCTCCGTAGAATGCTTCAATGATGAGGATACTCATTGGCCCGTTCAAACCTTCAGATCCTAGGTAACAACCAAAAAAGGTGTATTTTTTCCATTACATACATGTATAAAATTTTTAATAAAAATAAGCTCAAATTTTATACTCAGAAAATACAAATAATTTAGTAATGTATTGTTTTTTAAAATAGGCTTATCCCATTATTTAAAAAAGTATATAACACTTAAAGTTTTATATCATTTGTGTTAAGAAGAAGAAATAAAGGTGTTTTTATTTTTCTGATTTGTTTTCGTCATGTCGTAAGATTATCTCCCCTATGACTCTTAGTTTTTTCTCCAACACCAGAAAGCTGAAAGCCCTCACCTGCTATGATCACTCACTTCCTGGTTTGTTAAGCTGTAAGCCTAACTCAGTAATCTCAGAAACTACTTGACTTAGAGCTCTAGTCTTAGACAGTCACTGAACTCATCTTCTAATGACGACTTTCACTTCAAGAGCCCTTCATTTATTAGGCCCTTTCTGGTTCAGAAATTCTCTGATTCTGTAACTCTTGTATTACTACATCTCTAAATTCAGCAGGTATAACTGCCCCTAGTGAATACGTATTTAAAAGAAGGCGGGGAGCGGAGCAAGATGGCCGAATAGGAACAGCTCCAGTCTCCAGCTCCCAGCGCGAGCGACACAGAAGACAGGTGATTTCTGCATTTTCAACTGAGGTACTGGGTTCATCTCACTAGGGAGTGCCGGACAATCGGTGCTGGTCAGCTGCTGCAGCCTGACCAGCGAGAGGTGAAGCAGGGCGAGGCATCGCCTCACCTGGGACACACAAGGGGAAAGGGAATCCCTTTTCCTGGCCAGGGGAACTAAAACACACAAAAGTTACCTGGAAAATTGGGTAACTCCCATCCCAATACTGCGCTTTACCAAGGGTCTTAGCAAATGGGCACACCAGGAGATTATATCCACACCTGCCCGGGAGGGTCCCACGCCCACGGAGCCTCCCTCATTGCTAGCACAGCAGTCTGCGATCTAACAGCAAGGCAGCAGCGAGGCTGGGGGAGGGGCGCCCGCCATTGCTGAGGCTTAAGTAGGTAAACAAAGCTGCTGGGAAGCCGAACTGGGTGGAGCTCACAGCAGCTCAAGGAGGCCTGCCTGTCTCTGTAGACTCCACCTCTACAGACAGGGCACAGCTAAACAACAACAACAACAAAAGCAGCAGAAATCTCTCCAGATGCAAACCACTCTGTCTGACAGCTTTGAAGAGAGCAGTGGATCTCCCAACACGGAGGTTGAGATTTGAGAACCAGCAGACTACCTACTCAAGTGGGTCCCTGACCCCTGAGTACTGGGAGACATCCCCCACTAGGGGCAGACCGACACCCCACACCTCACACGGTGGAGTACACCCCTGAAAGGAAGCTTCCAAAGTAAGAATCAGACAGGTACACTCGC
>NW_012114566.1:6908942-6922205 GCF_000951035.1 Colobus angolensis palliatus
AAAAAAAAAAATAAAAGAAGGCATATCAGCCACATGCAAATCTCTATTTTCTAGTGTTAAAAACTTGATGATGCAATTTCTTGAGACACTACACATACTTTGATCACTTCCCCACACTTGCCAATATATCACCCCCAAAGGAACACCGAAACAATGTAGTAAAGTTGTATGTGTGTGAACCAATAAGATTTCTACAACTTTTCTTTAGACAAGCAACCTAGTAAGAGAGATAAAGTAGCAATAATGGGGTTAATAAAGACATGATAAAATTTCATCACACAGAATTCACTATCAAACAATTTTTCATTTTAATATAATTTTTGTTATGTGCTCAGTGAAATAAAAAGCTATCTATCAACATAAAATCTCTCATATACATCTCAAATTATATGTTATTTCCTTTAAGACATAGGGGAAAAACATCATTCCATGCATAAATGCTATATTGCTTAAAAAATATTCCAGATGTTTGAATTTTCCTTTATGACTTAAGTAAATATCACTCATTATATAGCATATTGCTTTTCTTAATAATGTTCCACAAAATTATTAGTCTCAATGACTCAATGATGTTCTTCACTAATGAAACTACACTTCACTTTGTTCAAAGTAATGGCTACTTAAATTGCATTTCAAAGTAAAAAGGCTTCTTTTTGATGTCCAAATTTTCCAATGAGCATTTGGGAGGATGGGGAAACATATCTATATATTATGTGGGCGGGGGGGTGGGGGCTGTGTGTGTGTATTTCATTTAAATGCAAAATAAGAATCAGTGGTCCTCAGGAGGAAAAGGCATGAATCCTAGGATCAAGGACATACACGTTTGAACCTCAGCTCTGTCACTTCCAAGCTGTATGACCTTGGACAAGTTACCTAACTTTGTAGGACCCAGTCTCATCATCTCCAAAATAGAGACAACAGTACTAACCTCAGACGTGTGTTGTTAAGATAAAATTAGAAAATGCATGTGAAGCACAGTAGACTACAAACAGTAAGAAGGTATTTAGCCCATCCCACCATTAGTATAAATCACTCTACTTAAGGAGAAAGAATCTCTTCAAATTTTCTACCATTTTAAGTTCAGTAATTTTCAATCGTGGTCTCCTACCCACCAAGAATAGATGAGGAAAGTGGATATACATATGTGTTTGAAATTGCAGTGGGTGTTTACCCATTCCTTGTCAGTAGCTTGCATTTTAAACATGAATTTGAGAGCCCTGCAGGTTTTGTGAGTAAGAGGTAAGCTCAGAGTCCCAGCTATGCAGAGTTCATGGTCCACTGGAGACTTCTGTTCTAATAAGGAAGTGTTCAACAAGTTCACAGACACCCTCTAGGTTCAACAAGTGGTAGCCATTAATCCTTCAAATGACGGAAATTTCTAGAAAGTAACTGAAAAGAATAAAAGGCAATTTTGAAAATTATACCAAGGGTTTCAAGACAGAATATAAGCAGTTTCACATTAATTTGCTTATCTGATTACATCATAGATATCTACTATCTTGCTTTATTTCCTCTGACCTACTCATGCTAAAGTGTATTAAATATATGCCCTGTATGTACTTAAAAGGTCTCTAAAGGCTCTTGTAAAAATGACCTATTTCCCCAAGTGATGAAATGTGATATAAACCACTCTAAAGAATATCTCACTCATCTAACCTCAAAGAAAGCAATATCAATATTGGAAAAGAAAACTGCTTTCTGATTCTTCATCATCTTGTCCTTTTCCATGATTAATCTAAAGTACATATCATGATGTTTCTTAAGGGCCTGGTTCACAAGTTATCTGCAAATTATCAGCAGCCACTGTGGAGGCAGTACATGTAGGTGCTGCTGTAGATTCAAGACGCTCAGTAGGCAGAACTGAACACTAAGCATGTGGGAGGCTGAAAAATAGAAAAGGGGAAAAAAAGATTATAGCTATAGTAGATTTCCACCCCTCTGACAGTTCAGTAAGAAGAGTGAAATGTACAGGTTTGAACTAGCATTTACGTGAACATTTTTTCCATTGGCCAATGGGTGTGCCTGCATTTGGGGTGTTTTTCTAGGGAAAATAACTATGTCCTACCATCTCTGAAAACTATACTTAGTGGCTTTGATTCATGGAAATTTGTTCTGCTTGTTTTGTGGAGACAGACATATCCTGGCAGTTCCCCTACTTACTTCTATTGCAACTTTCACGGCAAGATGAAAATGCGTTCTTCCCTATGGTCTTCTTGAAGCACAACCTGGAAGAAAGATGATTCCCATTAGATACAAGTAAATGGAGGGAAGCTGGTTTTTAAATATATGATTCAAACCAAATGGCATATAGCACATTAAAGAACAGTTCAAATACTCTGGCTAAGCTTGAGTTTTGTTTTAGAAAACTGCTTGAAACAAATAAGCATGAGGTTGAAAAAAGAAAAAAAAAGAAAAAACACTTCGCTGCTATGGTGGAATTTGCTAAAATACAAAGGGAATACACTATTTGCCCATTTCAGCAATAGTCAGAGAAAGCTACAAGTGGTCACCTTGATACCGCAGATGTTCACAAGCATGTAGGGTGAATACAGACATTTTTGCACCACTAGCAAAGGCTACTAAGGAGTACTTGGAACCAGCAGTAATAGGGCCTCACTGTTTAAGGTGCTAACTCCAAACCAAGGACAGCATTTCCTTTATAGGAGGCGGCTGTGGCCAGATGTTTGCCAGAAGATGGCAGAGAGCCAAAAGTCTCCTATTGGTGCCTGAGTTTATGAGCCTGTTAAAGCATTGTCCCAAGTACCACCAGAAACCTTAAATTATGAAACATTTAAACTGATTAAGAATACCAGAATGAGGCTGGGTGCGGTGGTTCATGCCTGTAATCCCAGCACTGTGGGAGGTTGAGGCAGATGGATCACCTGAGGTCAGGAGTTTGAAACCAGATTGGCCAACAATGTGAAAGCCTGTCTCTACGAAAAATACAAAATTAGCCAGGCATGGCGATGCATGCCTGTAATCCCAGCTACTTGGGAGGCTGAAGCAGGAGAACTGCTTGAACCCGGGAGGCAGAGGTTGCAGTGAGCCGGGAGATAGCACAACTGCACTCCAGTCTGAGCAACAAGAGCGAAACTCTATCTCAAAACAACAACAACAACAAAAGAATACGTGAATTAGGGATGTGGCACTTGAAAAGGAAGAAACAACAAAAAACTTAGTGTGGAAAACAAATACCAAACAGAAAACCCATGTCCTTTTTGCATGGCACTCAGAATAGTATTATACGACATTAAGAAAGAGTAAATGGCCACTCCATGCTTGCTCCCTAAAAGAGCATATAAAATATTTCAGATAAATTTTATCAATTTTTAAGTTTTTCTGCTTAAATAAGGTTCAGTTAAAGAAAACCTCACTTCTTCAGCACAATTTATTCCCCAATGACACCAGATGAATGAAAACCTACTATACTGTTAAAGCTTTTTGAAAGTTTAATTCATTATTGATACTATGATTTAATGATACATGGCTAAATGCTAAACATCAAATTTGGCAATATAAAATAAGTCAAAGTGATAGCTGTGACATAAATATTTTATACCATTTCAAATTCTATTTAAGATCATCAGAAGTCAAAATGATCTATTTAAGAATTGTCTACCTTTTTGAAAATGTATATTTATAATTGAAAGGGGATACAATGTGAAAATATCAATAGTATTTCATACAAATATTTTGACCAAAATGAAAAATCACCATTAGCATCATCCCAATTAAAAACTAATAATGCATTGATAAGATCACAGAGAACACAAGTAGCCTGAAACCAGTGCTATGAGTATTTTTAAATTTTTATTAAAACTTTTTGTCATCGTACCTGCAATTATTTTAGGCTTGACCCAATTTCTTTATTCCCTAAGCCATGATCATTTTCAAGGTGAACTACATTTTTGTCTACCTCCTTAGCACTTAGAACTGCTGTGGTAGTTGAAATGTTTTTAACAGTATAGACAGTAAAAATCTGCAATATGCTATTGATTTACTGAAAAGTATATGCTAAATATATCATGTCAATTAAAAAAATAAATTTCAGTCACACTGAAACCTGTAATTAGCCTTCATATGACGTCAATTTAGTTACCTATAATATTCAAATCATTTTCCAACCAAACACCCAGTAATAATTTTAAATCAGAGGAATTGTTGTATTAATATATTCCATAGACACCTTTCTGTTATTAGTTGTAGGAAGGTACAGTTTCAGTGATGATGGTTTTAACAGTTTTGATCCCACACACATGAGAAATTGATTCCACAGGCTAATCCACATATGGCTTGATACCTTAAAACTTCAATCAACTGTTGAAAATATAGTTTTGATTTACCTATATGCAATATTTGGAAACTTAAGCTTGTTAAAGCAAAAAACAGTGGCCTTAAACACTAAATGGCTTAATTTGGGGAAAGTGAAACTTGAGCAGTATTTCTCAGTAGGTCATCAGAAGTTTACCTGGTATTTTCTTACTGACCCTTTCTCTCCCTTCCCTTCTGCACCTCCACCCACCAACACACCCAGGTTCTATTTAAAAAGCAACCAATAACCCAGCAGAGTAAAATAGGGTAGTGGTGAGAAAAGTTAGTATTACCTTCCAGCCCACTCATTTATTTTAATGATTCATCACGGAAACCCCAAGTTGTTAAAATATACCTGAAATCTCATTAAATAGTAAAAATAAGCATGAAAAGATTTTTGCTTTAAAACATGTCACCAGTGATTCCCCTAACAGAAATCTATTAAGAGTGTGAAGTAAAAATACCGTTTTGCTAAAAAACTTTCCTCAAAGTAATGTACTACAATCAATTATCATAGGGGGAAAAAAGAGACAAGATAAACAGATTCTACTAAAACGTTACTTTTTTAAATTCTTCTATAAAAATCAGGCATAGCAAATTCATCTTAACCTCCAAAACCTGAACATAATCTCTGAAAACTGAAATATAATCTGGTATCAAATGCAAAGTAATAATTTTGCAGTCATAAAACTCTATGCACTGAAAATATTCTACATAAATGTAAACAAAGTTTGGCTAATATAAAAGAATCTGCTTCCGGAGCATTAGTCTGAACTGCAGATAACGAACACTTGATGGATACTGATCATTATTCCATTATTTGGTTAGGGGACATACAGTCTAACATTTATGTTGTAGTTGTGTACTACCATATGTACTTAAATAGCAACATTTTGTTTTAATCCTGGGTTCAAATGGACAAAGATGTGGTAAGCTAATAATATATACCCCACTCAATGCTATGGATATGCTAATCTCTTCAACTCTTAACTTTTGTGTCTTGCTGTAGAGACTAAGAAATGAGAATTCATGCATCAAAACAAAGATTTCGTAGGAAAACTCATACGCCATATTTTCTGTGAGAAAATTTAAAGCTATTTTCAAACGTGCTTTTCCAATTATATGAGTTGCAATGATCTTTTAAATACATGCTCTTTGCAAAGTCAGCATCTTATATGTATTTGTGACTTTAACTTTCCCTGAAAAACATTTCTTTTTTTTCTGTTGGTTTGGAATTTAACTTTCTGCTTAAAAGTATCAGTAATGGCTGGGTGCAGTGGCTCATGCCTGTAATCCTAGCACTTTGGGAGGTCGGGGTGGGAGGATTGCTTGAACCCAGGAATTTGAGACCAGCCTGGGCTGTTGTGAGACTTCATCTCTACAAAAAATTTTAAAAATTAGCTGAGCGTAATGGTGTGTGCCTATATTCCTAGCTTCTCCAGAGGCTAAGGCAAGAGAATCACTTGAGCCCAGGAGTTTGAGGTTACAGTGACCCATGACTGTGCTACTGTACTCCAGCCTGAGTGACAGAGCGAGTTACTATCTTTATTTAAAATATACATATGTCACTTATTCCAGGACTTGAATTAATAAAGTGTCTTGGTTAAAACTCACATGCATCAAATGCAAACTCAGCAAATAGTTACTGAGTACTTACCATGTACTAAGCACATCATGTACTTGTTTTCAAATATGCACAATTTCTACAAAAAACTAGATAAGTATCTATTAAAAATACAATATATTATTGTAAGGTTATATTCCACACTATATAACAAAATTACAAGATTTTTGTGTGAGAAGTTGAGTGGTTTAATTCCACTGACAAATAAAATATTAACCCTCTTTCAATTTTTTAATGCTATTAATTCCATGAATAATTTCAAACTATAAAAGCAGCAATGAATTCGTTCTACTGAATACTACAAATATTTTTAATTTGCCAACAGTCACAAATGTGGCAGCACATTTATGAATCAACAGAAAGTTTTACACCAGAAAATCATCTCACCACTCATTTAAAGTATCGCATTACTCTTTTAACTAGGTCTCCATGCTACCATACAATCTTGTTGCCACCACACCATTCTCCTTAAGCTAATCACAAATAATCTTCCAAAATGGAAATGTGACCATAAAATGACATGCTCAAAAACCTTAAATCACCTAAGGGTAAAATCCAAGGCACTACACATGGCAATTAAGACTCATTTCCTGGTCCCTTCCTTTCTCTTCACTACAGCCACATTTGGCCTTCTCCCACTTCAATCCCTTTTCTCCAACTTCCCCAGACTCTACTTTGTAGCAAATACCAAACACCCACACTCCCGGAGCTGTTTTAGACTCTTATAACTTCACACTTTTATCTCACCTCCATCAGCCTTCTCTCTCTGTTCAACTAATGAACTTTTGTTAAAATTTCTGCTCATGAATCACCATTTCTGTGAAGGCTTTCGCTGAACTCCTCCTAAACATGACTTCCTTTATACTCTGTAAAGCAGAATTATAATTGTTTCACTGTAGTCACTCACATGTTCTGCTTCTCCATGGGACTGTGAAAATCTGAAAACTGGGCGCTGTGCCGTTATTTTCCTGAAAGCTGTCTCAGAACCCGACACACAGTAGACAAACTAGGTTTTTCTGGAGCTGAAGTGAAAATCTGGGGGACACAGAAAGTTGCTTTCTTCTGCCTTGAAAGTGACACTGGCTTCACTTAACACAGTTTCTGAGCAACAAGTGTCAGGCAGCACTGTACTTGATACTAATGATTTCCCATTATTCCTGAAGTCTAAACTAAAGCAGCAAGTATACCTGGACACATTTTATTATGTTCTCTTTCAAATACTGATTCTGCATTGTTGACAGAAGCAGAATTTATAGGAAATAATAAAGTTTTTCATATAGGTATGTGTTTATTTTAACCTACCAATACAAGAGAAGTAATACTGATTAAAGAGATGGGAGAAACAGAATAAGCAATTGAATTCTAGGCCAAAGTGAGTTTTATGACCTAAGAGAATATTTGTAAACTTCATAGATTTTGAAAATCACCTGCAGTTTCTTATTCTGTTTGATCTATTATCATCCTAGTTTAATCTGAGAAGTGGAAGTAGGATGAGAAGCCAATTCCCTCACCATCAATCTAGAGAGCCCATTCCACCTTTAGCAATTAGGCTTTTATTTAACAGAGAAGAAAAAAAGGCATTTTTAAATACTTTCTGCTAACAATTATTCTTTTTATAAAAGTTTGACAAGATGAATAATGTATTTCCTTCTCAAAGATGG
The DNA here is from genome assembly GCF_000951035.1 of Colobus angolensis palliatus. Taxonomy (NCBI): domain Eukaryota; kingdom Metazoa; phylum Chordata; class Mammalia; order Primates; family Cercopithecidae; genus Colobus; species Colobus angolensis. The sequence goes on from NW_012114566.1 coordinate 6,916,539, forward strand.
CATTTCTCCAGAAGCCTTCCACCTTCTTGAAATGGGCTGTAAACCAGCTCAGTGGGAGAAAACTAGGCTCCCTGATCCATTCGGATATGAATACCCAAGCAGAGAAGTCAAGGTGTGTTCAGAATAATAGGTGAAAGGAAGGCTGATACCATTGTTGAACCACTTTTCTTTTACAGAATACAAAATATAAAGAATATCAGCAGCATAGAGTAAGTGGCAGCAAGACTAAAACCCAGGTCTTCCAACTCCATATTCACATGGCATTCCATTGTACTTCACTGCAGGCACAGGATACAACATAAGTAAAAGAAATCTCCATTTTTCAGTCTTTGAGTTTTAGGATTAAATAAAAATGTTTAATAATTATTAATATTTAAATGATATATATATAACACAGTATATGTTTTATATGCTTGTGGAATATAAATGTCACTATAAATTAATATATTAATCACATACAATATTTAATAATGCCTCCTCGTTTGTAAAACCAAGACATCAGTAATATAAGTAACTGAATATCATAATAGTGAAATACTTAAATTGTTTTGTTTGAATCTCTTCTGATTCCTCCCAGAGTCCAACACAATCATCACTCCTCGGAAGATATAGCCCTTATTCTTTACCCCTAAGCGCTGGACAGTAACCTTTTTGATAGAATAATAGGTCTTAAGAACTAGGACTGGAGGGGGAAAAAAAAACAATATTGAAGAGTCACATGCCAACAAAGGTTTGGAGTAGAAAGTGAAGAAGTCAGCCATATAGCCATATTCAGTCTAGCTCAAAAATGTACTACTGTTACCATCAAGCAAAGTCAAGGTTCTCTTGAAAAAACAATCTATAGCATTTCTGTGTACTGATCACATGTAGGATATATTTATACAAGTAATTATTTAACGTCAATATCTCCACTGGATATTAAGTTCCATGGAGACATTTGACTAGGTCTGTTTTGCTTACCATTGTATCTCTAGCACTCAGCAAACAGAAAGTGTTCAATAAACGTGTGTTGAGTCAATGAACCATAAAATCCTTTAGCAATGGCCGTGACAATTTCTTCCTAATTCATTCAAGAGTTTTACTATTATCAGACATAAAAAATTACTTCTTCCTATCACTCATTACTATTTACTCTCACAGGCAGAATTTTATGTACAGATTGTATTACCATGTAAATATAATAGGTGGCATCTCATTCTATTCAAAATGTCACCCCTCAATCTAAGGAAAATTGTCTGCCCTGCTGAGGGATTTAGAAACTATGTTCCATGCCATGGGAAAGCATCTTCCCCAACCTGACTGGAGTCTACAAGAATGTTTAATTCAAAAATAGTCACGTCTATTACCTGGAAGGAGTCCACTGGCTTAATCATTATACTGGCATTTTTTATTGGACAGAAACATTATCTTGCTACCCTACACTGGCTTCTATGCCAACATTGAACACAGACTGAGTTTGTGCAGGGTAATTATAAATATACACACAAAAATGAGTTTAAAATAAGATGACTAACATATTCTTAACTATACTGGTTAAGAATACTCAAACATGTTTTAATAACTTAATCCGTATTAACTACGAAAGTTATTGAGAAGTTTCCCTCTCCAAGTGGGAGACACATACCACATTTTCAGGTAATTTTGAAACAGAAATAGCAGTGTTACTCTAACATACAAATATTCTCAACGTCCTATTTGAAGTACAGCAACACAAGCAAACATGGGTGGCATTCCCTTGATGAGTTGAAATAAATGTCACTGAGTCTAAGGTTCTGGATTTAGTCACTTCTAATGAAAAATGAAAAGGCCATAGTCTCACAATTCAATTTGATTTATCCATGAGGGAAAGTATCTTAAAAAAAAAAAGCAAAATCCTAGCATCTCAGGAGGTGAAAGAATATCAGACAAACATTTGGGAGAAGAAAGAGGAATTTCCATAGGGGACTGAAGAGCTGGAAATAGATATCCTGAAATGTATCAACGTTAGACACATTTGATGTTTTTAATATTCATTTTATATCAGTGAAAAAGCACTTTGCAGTAACGACCTTTTTCTTCTTCTTCTTCTTTTGAGATGGAGTTTCACTCTAGTTGCCTAGGCTGGAGGGCAGTGGCGTGATTTCGGCTCACTGCAACCTCCACCTCCCAGGTTCAAGCGATTCTCCTGCCTCACTCTCCCAAGTAGCTGGAACTGCAGGCGCACGCCACCATGCCTGGCTAATTTTTGTGTTTTTAGTAGAGATGGGGTTTCACCGTGTTGGCCAAGCTGGTCTCGAACCTGACCTCAGGTGATTCACCCGCCTCAGCCTCCCAAAGTGCTGGGATTACAGGCGTGTCACTGTGCCTAGCCTACAGTAACAGACTCCTTAAATGGTTTTAGGAAGTGTGAGGTGAAGCCAGTATTAGAAACTGTCCTTTAACATCCAAATCAACAAAACCATGTTTTAAAGTTGTATCAGACCGGGCACAATGGCTCATGTCTGCAATCCCAGAACTTTGGGAGGCCAAGGTTGGTGGATTGCTTGAGTCCACAAGTTTAAGACCAGCCTGGGCAACATAGCAAAACCCCATCTCTACAAAAATACAAATAATTAGCTGGGTGTGGTGGCGCATGCCTGTTGTCCCGCCTACTTGGAAGGCTGAGGTGGGAGGATCTCTTGAGCCTGGGAGGCAGAGGTTGCAGTGAGCCGAAATCACGCCACTGCACTCCAGCCTGGGGGACAAAGACCCTGTCTCAGAAAAAATAAATTTAAAATAAAATAAAAGCTGCATCAGTTAACATATTTATTGATACTGCTCTCATCTCCAACATTCTACATGAATACAGATATATATTCGAAGTATTCAGTAAAAGTATATTTTCTTCTATTTATTTACTGAAGAAGTTCTTTTTCCAGTCACTATACGTATTTTTAATAATCTTCTGATTTGCCAATAGTTTAAGACATGTGTTGACAGTTTACCAAGGCAACATCAGAAAACCTGGACAGTCTAGAGATCTTTAGTGCTAAATTTTAAAAAGCTCAGAAACCCAGTTTAGACCAGGGCTGAGTAAATCTGGGGCTAATAGATGTGGTAATGAGAGCTGTATCACTATTTTTAAATATCACAAGGGGCATATTATTAGCTACCCACTATTATAAGAAAAAGAGTCAGTCTGTTAATAATAGATGGGGATTTTTTTTTAATCCTGAAGATATTTAGGATTGAAACTGTTAAATAAAGAAAAGGTATACACGGACAACTGTGCATAATTTCTAGAAGGTCTACTATTGTCCAAAGTTTCTTCAGAGGAAGCACGGGCTTTCCCATATCAACAGCTTGAAGTTTCCTGACTGGAACAAGCACTGTGACTTTTATCTATTTAGTGGCCTTGTCCATCTCTTTATCAACTGGTTTTTCAAGGAGACATTCCAATGATACAAATATTTTGTCTAATGAAGCAGAGACCCTATAGCCAGAGTATTTCTTACAAACTACCCAAAGCTGCACTCCGCATCCTCACCATCTCTTAAAGTAATTTAACACTTTGCAAACAGTATGTTCAAACAGAGTAAAGTTACTTAGGAGTTAGTTAATTGCCCCTTGCACCTCTCTCCAGCACATATATGCACCATATCTGGGATCATTAGTCTCTCTACTGGATTAATCAGCACTCACAATTAACAAACAGCCTGAATCATTTTAGAGAGAATTTATAACTCAAACTACTAAAACTAGGCATATAATATCCTATATTTTCTATAATAGTTGTTCAATTGATCTTGATAGAATTGAAGTATCCTATTATCCTCTTGCATTACCCTTGTTAAATGCACCCACCTTGTTTCCAAACTTCACTTGCAAGAATTAAATTTAAAATGTCAGATAAACTACATCATATTTGGAGTAAATGCCTGCTGGGGTACAATGTGTTACCTCTCGCAGGAGTACTTGCATCTTACAAGAGAACAACAGGTGATAGTGAAATTTCAACCATCTGTATAGTAGATGCAAATAATAGTTTGTGAATGAAAAAAGGCCTTTTCTAAAGTCTCCAAAATGTAAACTGAAAGCTGCTACCCAATCGACTAATACATATAGTTAGCTTTGCTTTAAAGTATTAGAATGTAGGGACATGGATGCAGCTGGAAACCATCATTCTTAGCAAACTATCACAAGAAGAGAAAACCAAACACCGCATGTTCTCACTCATAGGTGGGAACTGAACAATGAGATCACTTGGACTCGGGAAGGGGAACATCACACACTGGGCTTATCATGGGGAGGGGGGAGGGGGGAGGGATTGCATTGGGGAGTTATACCTGATATAAATGATGAATTGATGGGTGCTGACGAGTTGATGGGTGCAGCACACCAACATTGCACAAGTATACATATGTAACAAACCTGCACATTATGCACATGTACCCTAGAACTTAAAGTATAATAAAAAAAAATAAAAATAAAATAAAATAAAATATTATAAAAAAAAGTATTAGAATACTCTATCACATTTCATCATAATACAAAAAGCTTGAAAACTATGCATATCTTTTGATTCAACAATAGCATTTTTAAGGATTAACCCTGGAATTTATCAAAAATCTTTACTGCAGTCTTTCCCCCAATTAAAAACAATCAAAATATCCTATAAAAAGGGATCTCTTATGATTAAATGATCAAAAAATATAATGAATATACATTGGCATGGGAAAATGTTTACACTACTGCATGACTGTATGAAATGAATATATAAAAACTATTATGAAATAAGTATCTCATAATATGAGAGAAAGAGTACATGCATACAGGTAAACATAAATGATCATTTGAGGTAGAACTGGGAACAATTTTGTTTTCCTCTTTGTGCTTCATTTTATTCTTCAAGTTGTCTTCATTGAATGTGTTTCAACTTCAATTAAAAGAAGCTATAACATTTTTCTTAACTTTAGGGAAGTAGGCCAAATTGTTTGATATAACAAACTACTTCCCAATTACTGAAGGCTTCCTCCCTTCCAGAAGCTTGCAAGTGGTTTTCAAATTATTATAAATACTATTGCTATAAGGAAACTTATTTAAAAACTAATCAACAAGGGTTAAAACTAATGGTGCTATAGCGATTCAAAACATTATCATTTGGTTTGCAAATACTGCTTGTTTAAGTAATGTATGAACTCAATCTTAAAATGTACTTGTTTATTAAATAATTATAAACTGATCAAGGCCTATACATATATAAGGAATCTGAGGCTGTACTTTTTGACGGTGTGTTAGAAACTAAAATAATTATTTTGGTACTTATAGTTTTGAAACGGAACATGAAGAGGTAAAATATAAACTCAAAGTTTTAAAGTTCAAGTAAAATGCCAAAATGTTATGCTTTGATAATTAGATATGGGTCTTGAAATAAGGGGAAATATTTAATTAAGGTGAACGAAATTGAAAAGGACTTCTAGTTGCACACTTAATTTCTGAAGTGTCTTGTATTAAGAAAGCTGGAGGCTGGTAGCGGTGGCTTACGCCTGTAATCCCAGCACTTTGAGAGGCCGAGGCGGGTGGATGACAGGGTCAGGAGACCAAGACCATCTTGGCTAACACAGTGAAACCTTGTCTCCACTAAAAATACAAAAAAATTAGCTGGGCGTGGTGGCTGGCACCTGTAGTTCCAGCTATTCGGGAGGCTGA
>NW_012114566.1:6922411-7025011 GCF_000951035.1 Colobus angolensis palliatus
GAGAGAGAACTGGAAAATGTTATTGTATAATCATCCATATATATTGCACATGTTAAAAAACAAAGCGAGGACTGATTGGATAGTCAACTAAAAGAGAAAGAGATATGCATTTTAAAAGACTTCTCATAACCACTCAGATTTGTCCTATATTTATACACATGCAATATGTGAATGGATAATCAATAAATATTAACCAATGGCAACTCAGACTTAGTAGAGGAATATTTTTAAAGGGACTCTCCAAGCTCTAGTACTTTTTACAATCTAAACAACATGTTTCATTTTCAAGTAATATGAAATAACTCTGTTCCTGGAGTTGTTTTCCAACACAACCATTTCATCACATTCCATTTTTTAAACCACCCATTCCAAAAAACCTACCTTACAAATCTAGCGAGAAATCAAACTACTAAAAGTATACAAATAATTAAGAAGTTATTTCTAGAAAACAAAAAAACTAATAAAATATGAAATATATAAATGCAAAAACTGTAGGTAACCTTATTTTATCTATTTAGATGGGTATGAAGACTATACCTATTAAAATATAACTTTCCATATTTTAAAATAAGCACAAACTTGATATGAAAAAGAAATCCTAATCTTAGGAAAGCACCATGTGGCATTTTTTAACTTTACTACCACTTTGTTGACTCTTTGTCCCAGAGCAGATCACCTCCAACATTAGTACTCTGACCTTCTAGAGAACTGACAGATAAAGTTTATAGTGAGAAAAAAATGAGCTTTTATGGGTTTCCAAAAGGGAATTCTCATGACACTAAAAGCCATATAATAATATTGATTTGATAACCAATTTTTTTACTGCCCAATTACAGACTTAAGATTTCTAGAAAAATATCCAAGTGAAATTTGACATAAAATACAGTAAAAAATTGTCTTGAGCTCATGACAAACAGTCTGGAATCTCTTTACAAACTTTAAAAATACATATAAAACGATTTTTAAAATCAGGTCTTCTTTAAAGTGTTGAGAATCCCAAGATTTACCTTATACCTTGGGCCTGACTGACCCTCCTCCTGATACATTTGTCAAAAATCAATTCAGTTATAGCTTGTACCTTTCTGAGAAAATAATTTCCAGGCCTGTTTCTAGTTTCCTTCCATCCTAAAGGCAAATGTACAATGTACAGAAACAAGGATTGTTTTCTTGTAAAACCATCTTCAAAAATCAATTAGAATACTCAAAATATTCTATTCTCACAAATGAAAATAAGTTGCTTACTGGAATGACAGTCTTCCATTTCACTGCCTTAAAAATTAAGCTGGCATGGATAATAAAAGTGTTTTCTGACTGGATATGCTTGGCATTCAAATGTTTTTAAAACAAATACTAATCCACAATTAGATTTCACAGGCACAATCTATAGAAAATAGGATTCTTTTTTATTTTCTGAGAGAAATATTAATGATTTGTTACCATAAAAGTTATAATAACAATGCCATGGTTTGGATAAACTTATAAACAAACCTGTACATGAATGTTTTGTATCCTTTTCAGCCTAATCTCTACTATTCATTCACTCAGCAAATACTTATTGTGCCTACTAAGTGCCTGCTCATCATTGTTCTGCATGCTTGGGGACAAATTAAGTAACAAACCAAATGGTATTCTTATCACAAACAATTTCTTTCTAGTTGGAGTGAAAAGACCATCATCAAGTTAAATGTATGTCAGATGAGGGTACCTATAAAGAAAAATAACACAGGGTAACAGAGGATAGGGGCTACTGAGAGCTGGTGTGAGGAGGTTATTTGATACAGCGTTGTGAGAAAACATCTTGCTGATAATGAGATGACATCTGAACAGAAATCAGAAGAAGGGGCGAGGGGATTGGGGAGTATGTAGATCTGGATCTAAGCAACAGGCACAGCAAGACCCTGATAGGCATATGCTTGGTATGTGCAAAGAGTAGGAAAACATAAACACAAAACATAAACAAATTTGCTTTATTCAACAAGCATTTATTAATTATTACATTCTAAAAATTAAACTGTTTTGTGATATTATGATGACCCAAATACAGTCTTGGGTCTCAGGCCTTGATATAACTTCAATACAGAATGATAAATGTAGAACATTTGAGCAGGGTCTCAAAGAGGGACCAATAGTAAGTTATACGAATAGTTCAAGAAGGTGAACCAAGAGCCCAGGAAATACAGAATTGAGGAAATGTGGCAGACATTATTGGCTCACATAACTATTCAAATTCTCCTTTTGCTTCCTTCTAGAATTCAAGCTAAAATATTTGAAATATTTGATCGCCCAGGTGCAGCGAGTGGGAGCATGTTCCACAATCCACCAAAATGGTATGGCTGGAAGGCAGACTCAAAATTGGAAAGCACCTTCTATTGGGAGCCAGAACTCTGCTGCACACCTCTAAGCAAATCAGCAGGTCACAGGGCATCTGACCCACGCCAGGCCTCTGGTATCAGACCCTCCTTCCAAGCTCTGTTGCCTCCAGCCTCGCTTATCATCTTCAACAGGAGCTACTCATCAGCCTTCTAACTGATCTCCCTACCTGTAGCTACATTTAACGTCTTCCATTCTTCCTCTGAAATTTATAGGTACCTTGATGTCACTTTTCCACTCAAAAACCTATACTTTTTCTATGAAATAAAGAAAATTATTTAACAAGAAATAAGACCCCTTACAATTTGGTTCCAAGCTCCATTCTAGCCTCAATTTCTGTCACTCCCACAGACACACTATTACTCTAAATACTAAAGAAACCATTCTATTTCATCAAACACTCCATACACATTCCTATCTGCGAGTACTGCTCCTGCTATTTCTCCTCTCTGAAACCTTTTGCCTTCATGACCTGTCAAATTCCTACATATAGTTCAAGACGCCATTCAAATTTCATGCCATCCGTGAAGACTTAGTCAATTACTCACCCATACTGAGCTAGTCAGAAGTAATTACACCTTCCTCTATAGTGCCCTAAATTTTGCTTTTACCCCATTTAGAGCAGTCACCACAATCCCTCTTATACTATAGTTATACAGTGTATGTGTGTGTGTCTCCCAACCAGATCTCAATTTCTTGGCAGCAAGGTTTATGTACAATTCATGTTTGTAACTACTCATAACCCAGCAAAATGCCTTGTATACAATATTCAGTTAATGCATTCTGAATTCTCATCAACAGGCTATAATTAAGTCACTATCTTATGAGGAATAAAACAAAAGAGGTATTCCTGAATTTGAAAATTACAGTGTCATCACAAATTGAATTGTTCAGGTATTACTATGGTATTCAGATCTTCAAGTAAATACTAAATCACAGCCAGTATCATTGAATAGAAAGATAAAGACAGTAAAAAATAAAGTGTGAGTGTTTATTGGACAGCATGAAATACAGAGGAATGGAGAAATGCAAAGCATAAAGCTACCCATATTAGAAGCATTATCAAGCGATACTTATTTAACAAACATTTACTAAGTGCATACTGTGAGTCAGATACTATACTGATCACTGAGAATAAAGGTGAAAATAGTGAGGGACGGCTCATATTTTACATGCACTTTTTTAAGTGCAAAGTGTTGACCTTTATTACTTCCAAAAGTACGAGCAAAAAATCTGCTTAAGGGCCAAATAAAACTACCAATACCCAATTCTGAGTTCAAATCTAGGAAACTATTTTGCCTACATTGTGATTATGTAAGAACCCTTCTCCTAGGACTGCTTCTGAATGTTAAAAGAGCTTTCTTTATTACTAGTGACTATAAACTGCTCAGATAGAAAATTTGAGTTCCAGACACTTGAATACATTCCCTGTTTTGAATTAAGTTCTATCCATGCACAGACTGTTTTAGTAATTAAGGTACCAACAACCCTGCCATCATGAATGAAAAGAGAGGAATTTATTAAAATAGGAATTTATAATATATGGGGGATGTTGTATGGGAGATAGTAGATTGTTGTTCATTTTGTCCTCTGAGGTTAAAATAACAGAAACTGAATGGAAATACAATAAAGAGAATTTAAGTCAGACACTGGAGGAGTTGTAAGTTACTGATTCCTACCAAGTCTGAGCCGTTCCTTCTGCAGATTTTAAATGAAGACGTAGTCTGCATCCTTCTAAGACAGTCAAGGGCACAACAAGCAGATGTAAAGATGACCTCTTAAGATTTCCTTTGGACATGAAATTCTATCGTGCATAACCATTTGCTTGTGAATTAAAAAGTATAAAGCTGACCCTCTAAGAATTTAAAAACATATATACTCAAATGTCAACTAATGCAAAATCTGATTTAATATGTCCTTAGCCATATGATGCTTCCAAGGATCTATAAATCAGCATCAGTAATATAAATTATCAAATGACCTGTTTGCCTTTGGAAAAAATAAATTCCAATTGCCTATTTCTTTAAAAACTAAGGTCCTAACATATGAGTACTACAAAATATCTTTGTTTAAACAATAGTCTATGCATAGAGTTAAGAGCAATCATATTTCTTACTTACTCATGGAAGACCCAGCCCCCAAAAAACATTGGTACTAAACCATTTTGAGGACCTTCCTTTTTTTCAAAACAACCTGGACATTATTACACTGATGTCCCCTTAGCAATAACAAGCAATTCTACAAAATTTAGTCCACAAACCCTCACAAATTAAAAATATTACAATATCCTTTCAATGTATAAATGATTTATACCCATTATATTAACAAATGTATTTCTTAATATTCATTCATTCATTCAAGAAGGGATTATTCAGGTTCAACATGTAGGCACTATACTAAGCATAAAGATACAAAGATGACTCAATTACAGTTCCTATCCTCAGACACAGAAACATAACAACACCAACACATATGCACTAACTGTTCAAAAGACAACCAATAGCAAGTTACTATATAAACCAAGTATCCAGAGAGTTTCAAAAGTCCAAACAACTAACTGTACAAAAGAATTAAGGAAGTACAGCAGATAACTTTAGGATGGCTCATTCAACACTCATTCTAATTCCCATTCTCCCTGCCTTCCTCCAAAAGAGGCTAGAAAGCGAAAACACTTATTACCTCACTCTAGAGGTGGTTATATGGGACATACTTTTGACCAATGAGAATTAGACAGAAGTCCCTGTGAGTAAACATCCCTTTCTAAAGAAAAAGAGAAAGTATCCATGGGAAGAAAGTTTCTGAGCTCGCCCTTTGTTCTTCCTGCTTGAAAGTGAAATAAGAGGCAAAAGTAACATGCTAAGGATGGTGGGGAAGTTAGACACTACCTGGATCCCTGATAGTATCAGTTACCTGTGAACTAACTGCCTTCTGATTCTTATGAGACAAATAAAACCCTAACTCATTTAAATCAATGTCAGTAAGATTTTCTACTACTTGGAGCCAGAGGCATTTTTACCATTAAAATAGGAGATACTTGAGTTAGACTCTTTATGGTTCCTCTTTTCTTAAGCTGTAATCCAGTCCTTCCTAGCTAGAAAAAAACAAAAGAATTTTGAATTTACACTTCTACGATTTTCTGTAATCTGAATTCCTTTGATAAACATGGTCAAATTCCTCCATAAAAATCCATTTGTTGCATAGTTATTACAAGATTTCTATTTTCTTAAGTGGAACTTTCAATCCCTCAAATCTATTAAAATAACATTTTTCTATAAGTATGGTATATATCATTCATATATATAATACACATATATAAGTAAATAGCTGAAGGTTAGGAAGAAAGGAGAAAAGGAGAATGGGGGAGAGAAAAAGGGAAGGTATCTAATTTGTGTGAAAGTGTAAGCTATGCTTTTCAATTTTGTGAGCACCTTAGTTAAGTGGCTTAAGAATAAATGAAAGGCTGGGCGCAGTGACTCACGCCTGTAATCCCAGCACTTTGGGAGGCTAAGGCAGGCGGATCACCTGAGGTTAGGAGTTCGAGACAAGCCTGATCAACATAGAGAAACCCTGTCTCTACTAAAAATACAATATTAGCCAGGCATGGTGGCATGTGCCTATAATCCCAGCTACTCAGGAGACTGAGGCAAGAGAATCACTTGAACCTGGGAGGTGGAGGTTGTGGTGAGCCAAGATCGCGCCACTGCACTCCAGCTCTGGTAACAGAGCAAGACTCCATTCAAAATAAATAAATAAATAAATAAATAAATAAATAAAATGAGAGATTATAAAACAACAGTATTTTTTAAATAGGAAAGACTCCCACACATACACTTGAAATCAACGATTCTGTTTTAGAAAACTTTTTGAATTTGAAAAATGTATATCCCAACAAATACTTTGTGTCTAATTTATCACTAGCATTATTGTATTATTTAATAATCCATCTATCTCTAGTCATCTCCCTATGGTAATAATAACACAATAATCATTCTCTATGTACGTTTCTCTTGGACAAATTTTAAATGTGTACTATTCTTGGGATTTCTATTGTATAGTGCTGAAAAGATTCATTAATTTCAAACGCCATCAACTCCATACACCACATATACTAGTTCCGCCTTTTTTCTTCAAATATATTCCACTGTGGCCATTCAAAGGAAAATTACACATTCCAATAACATTTGAGTTCCTCTCAGTTACCCTTTCAGTGGTTCAGGGTAATGATAGAGTAAAGAATCATGTTCTTCACAGGCTCTCCTTTTTTTCCCCCCATTTGGTAGAATTTCAACTTCAAATCTCTTATGCCAAAAAGCAGTGGGTAATGTCTAATGCTCTTCTCAAACAGTGGCTTACTTTGGAGGGAAAGAGAGTGAGAGTCAGGAGAAATTACTCATTCCTGCTTCTAAAGGATCTTAGCATATGGGATAAGCAATCTCTTACTCTATTTTCCTAAAATAGAATTACAGAAACATATTAAGTTAGGGGTAGGAGAAGAAAGGAAAACAAATAAGAATTAGAAACCTTTCAACTCTGGGTATAGGTAATTCCTCACAGAGTGAAATTACTGAGTTATCTAGCCTAAATTCTCACGAAGATAAGTCAAAAAATCCACATATTCATAAAACCTGTAGTTTATATATTCCTTACCATCAGTCACAGGGAGAGACTTCCTCTGTAAAACAGAATAATGCTACCTTCTTTTTCCTGAAACTCTAAGAATGGGATAAATAAGGATAATAACTATAGTCACATAACATAAATGCTTTCATTTTAAAAGCAGTATTCAAAGACAATCTATGAAAATCCATGTGATATAAAAAAATTCAGAGAACGACAAATCTCCCTTGTTTATAATATCATCTCAACTTCAATTTCATTTTCAGTTATCTCCTTTCAAAAATATATATCTGGGGTCCTTATATGATATGAAGTCCGTTTTCTAAGGCTCACTTTTATTTGGTTATCTTTTTAGGTGCACTAAAGATTGAGTTTACAATAAACTGAACAGACAGCGTACAAAAGGCTTTTAGAACTATACCATATGGTCCAGGGAAGGGAACAATCTGGACGATCCCCACTTCAATCTGCAAGCTTGTCCACCTCTATAACACATTATACCACTGTAATAAAATATTAAGATGGAAATGTAAAAGCTAAAATAGTCTATTTTTAGCATTACCAGGCAACCACACTTCCAAAAATTTACTGATAAACTTAATAAACATTTACTTTAATTTACATTCTGAGATTTTGGTATGCAACACCAGGCATACAAACGTAGACCACCATTCAATAGAAACAATATTTCAGCAGGGCTATGTGTGGGTATTCAACTTACGCTTCAGAAATTTAGAAGGAAAAAAAAAAAAACACTTTTACAGGGGCATATTGGCAGAGGCTGATGTAACAGATGACACATTCTTGGAAATCAAATAAAAGCAATAGGGAAATACCCATTGTTGCCTGGTGAAGGCCTAATCACATGGACACAGCTGGAACCAATGTAGATCATTCATTAATAAAATCGTATTGTAGTAGCCACTTTTTGATGCATTTCAAGTGCTGCTTTAGCCAAATCCCTGTATTTCTTTGTTCAGTGTTAGTAAGATTGTTTTAATGGGAAATATGAGAAGATTTAGGACAGGGGAAAAAAAAAAAAACCTGTTCTCATGCTAAAAATGAAGCTAACTCAAAAAGCTAAATGTCACTTTACCTTGCAATCTACTTACACTATCAGCAGCTTAAAATATGCAGTGTAAACCTAAAAAGGAGGAACTCATATGGTACTATAGATAAAAAGTGAGCAGCGTGAGATGCCATAGAAAACACATGAAATACTTGTAAAAGTATTCTACAGAATAATACGTCAGAGGGTGGGAGAAACTAAAATGTATCAAAAATTAAGAGGAAATTAACATGTACCCTTTCATGCAATACTATCTATTGAATTTTGACACTAAAGTATGTACCATATGCTTAAGGGAAGATTACTCATATTTAGACCACATAAACTTAAAAATTGCTACTTGTTATTACATTACCAATATTTGATATCAAACAAGACATTCAAACCATCTTCCCGACAGTCATGTTTGAAATCTATATTGACATTCAAATGAAATGAAGTACTAGTTATAATTATAAACTTAGTACTTAATATAGTAAAATCCTAGTTAAAACAATCAACGGTATTTATTCAATTTTGCTGTTATCTCTTAATAAATGTGTTTCTCCGTGTTTTTACAAATATAATGATTAAGTTACTATATTATGTTCCTTAAAAATATATAATGTCAAACTAAAAAGATATAATAGCTTTGCTATGTGTTCTCAATTAAAACTATACAATTTATTGTCTATAAATTCTATTCTACAAAAATGAAAAACTCAACCGTATTTACCAAAAAACTGCTTAAACATTATGGCTCTTAAATATTTCTCCTATGCCTCTGTGTGTAGTTAGAATAAAGAAATAAATAGAACAATTCACATTGTCCTAAATCACTGAAAGATATATTCTTACCACAGAAAAATAAAGGGCTTCACTGCAAATAAAAATTAAAGCACTGCAGAAAGTGTATTTAAAGTCACTGAATAGTGGTTAATATGCAATAAACATTATTCAGTATACACAGAATGAAAGAGGCTTGTGTGTGTATGTTATCTTTACTCGCTAATGTTAACATTATCAGACCTTGCCATAGGGGATTCAAGACAGTCATGAACTTAACTGGATCAAGTGAAAAAAGTTTCACTGGCATTCCTTCACAAAACTCTCAGAATTCAGAAGTTTAAAATGTTGACCTAAAGATTCAATTCATATAACTTAACAGGCATCCCACCCAGATTCATTTTGGTAGCTCTGCATAAAAAAAGCCACTTTGCAAGTTTAAAAAGATAGCATTGGGAGCAATGGGGAATTGTAGCATTTATTACATGTGCCTTATGCATAAAAAGCAATTGGAGTATTTGTTTGTTTTGCTAAAGTAGTGAACCAACATATTGCTGAGTCTGTTCGGAATGAGAGAAAACAACAGGTGAGTTTATTTAATGCATACTGCTGATACACCTTTGTTTTACAAATCCTTTTAATAATTTTAAAGCGTTTTCTAAATTAAAAATAAATCCCCAGAAAAGAAACAACTGTTAGATTGCACAATTTTATCTTACAGTACCCATAATAGATATATTTCCCAGTATATATGGCATATAAAAACGTTTCACATTAATAATTCAAACACGAGCCACGGTTTGCTTCCTTTTCAGTCACATTTGTTACACTGTTACAAAAATACATGAGTTTTTCTTCTCAAAGTAATTTTCTTATTGCCAAAAATCATTGACAATTTTTTAAATAAAGATCAGTCAAAATAATATCAATCTCCTCCTATAAAAACATATTCTGCCTATTAACTATTCTTATATTGATTGCAAAACTAATTTTTAAAATAGATCACTCTAAAAATTCTAATTTTAAAAATAGATCACTAGAAAGTAAATCATTTGTCTTGCTTAATACAACAGAAAACATATTTACATTGTGAGAAACATTCTACGAAATTTCATAGAATGCTTGCTCATAGTGAAAATCCAGTCTCCTGCTCAAATCATCTCTATTTAAAACTCATTATGCCACATTTTCACACTCCTAATGGTAGGGCACTAACTATAACTTTGTGAGAATTGGTAAACTTAAAAACACTTCTGTGTTTTACGTTGCATTTTTTATTTCAAAGGAAAAATATTTTAAATGCACATCCTTTATTTTAACGGAAGTTCACTTGCTTATCTACCAAGACTTATCAGACATTCTAAGAGTATTCAATTTGTAAAAGATATGAACTGACATTGAATTTCAGACAAAAATAGAAAACAATGGCAGACATTTTGGTCTCAACAAGAGATATCTTGGCATAAAAATCCATATAATACAGGCAAATAATACTCAGAAGTTTACATTCAAATAATAAATTCTGAAGCAGACAAGATTCCAACCAATCAAAAATACTGTGTCAACATGACCAAAGTTAGCAATAGTAGCAAAAATGCAACTGTAAAGAAAATACCTAAGAGAGTGGAAAAGGCAAATTTAACACCAACTTCTATAAGGAACAAAGCCATTTACTAAACGTGGAAGTTGTAAAGGGAATGATATTTCTATTTCAGAAAAAAAATATTTATTTTCACAATGGTGGTCTGTGTGAAGAAAGAGGAAGAGAAGAGGGGGAAAAAACAGTCTAAGTGGGACATACTAAGGCTGCCTGCCTTCCTTCGGTGATGCTGTGAGGGTAGACCCTCCGCCTTACAAAAACCACTGCCAGAACCAAGCTACACAAAACATTTTGGCTGTAAGCCTATAACAGTGCCAGGCTGTTTTTCATTTTTGTGCTAGACTCCCTCAATTGAGACAGTGTGGGATTGTCACTTTGATGCACATAGAGAACAAAGAATAATATAGTTTGGGGGGGATTTTCTTGCCCCTTTAAAGTCAGGTTAGCATTTTGTTTTCTTTGACAGGTCTTGCAAAGACCCAAGAAACAAAGTTATGCCGAAGAATGCATTAACTGCCTAACAAAATTAATGTCAAGTACAATACTGTCAACAGTTTAAAAGCCATGTGAGAGATTAACATTTTTTAAAAGCAGACTTAAAAAGGGTCCAAGTCATATAGTTACCTGTTTAAGAGGCCAGAGACCAAGAAATACATGATTCACAACCACCTAATCTTATTTAAAATCTGATGCCACAAAGGCAGACCATAAAATCCAGCCAAAAAAAAAAAAGTAGTATTATAATTTTTAGGTCACTATTCAGAGACAACTGTGTCACCTGCTATTCTGACCTTGATTTCTCTAAAATTAAATAATGTGATGAAAAGATTATAACATTAAAATCTGAATACTTTAAGCCTTCACAGAGAAAGAAGTGATAAGTGATCAAAAATGTTTAAAGAATTAAACCACAAATCATCGAAAAAGTTGCCACAGACACAAACAGGAAAACCGTCTCTTCAATCCTATTCAATTCTGTACTAGAAGTGAAGCTAACACAAATGAGAAAGCCGAGTATGTGCTGCTGTAACCTTCAACTAAATATATTATCTGAATCTGGTGACTAAAAGACACCAATAAGCCATTAGCTCCTAGATGTATGACCTTTTATCTTTCTAATGCACAAGGTAAGTAAAGGTAGAGGTCCATTTTCTACAAACCAAATGAAAAGAAAGAAGGAACTGTGACAAGCTCAGATCCCATGCTGGCATATTTTACACTAAGCTCAGCATCATCTAGAAGCAGTATGCTTCTCCCTGCCAATCACAGGGGAAAAAAGTTGTGCAACTAATACAGTGTTGATAAATAGCACCAAACGTCTACTAGTCCTTTCCTCCTGCATACTGCCATTGAATCAGCTGTTAAAAGAAGACCAATAGCTGTTACAGAAATAGCAAGAACTAAAGCACTTGCCTCAGATGTTATACATGGAGATATGGAGCATTTACCACCTGAGCCTATCTTATTTCTGGCAAAATGATCCCCTGCCCAATTTTGTTCATGGCCACAGAATCTGATAACAAGTCACGATCCGTGTTGAGAAAGGCAGTGGGGGAGTGAGAACATGGGGAAGGAATCAAGTGAGAACAGTGGGCAAACTTCAAACAATATACACGCTTCTCTTATTATTCAAATTAGTGCCCATGCACAGCACTTCAGGATGACAAAAGCTGTGTTAAAGGGCTCAGGTACAATGATTTACTTTGGGTGGTAAGGGTAAGTCTGCCATGTAATTAAAGAATGCATTATTTTGCTCCTCACTGCTCGCCTTTTACATTTCTTTTTTCTCTAGGACATACTGCTGATGGCATTACTGCATGGGACACTGATAGTTGCAGGCAAGGCATTCATGTAGTGCCAAAGTGGTCCAGAGAATGATGTCTGGCTGGCCTTAGTTCAACAAGGAATATGAGGCAAAAACAGAAAACAAAAAGAACGAAAGGTGTAGAAGAAGCCAGGCAATAGACTGTTTTTCTGTTTATTAATGGTACCATAAAACAAGGGGAAAATCTGGAAAAAGCAGCCAAGCTAACTCAATTACAAAGAAAGATTAAAGGAGTTAAACGTCTATAACTTGGCTGACAACCAAGGAACAATATGAGAGCTGTCCACAACTCTCCAAAGAATATACATAAAAAGAAAAGTAGAGAATTATTATCTACTATAGATGTATGAATACATGAAATAATAATGAGATAAAAATAAAGAAATCTGACTTTAAGCAGCAGGGAAATAACCTGGTGAAACTTAAAAAAGGCTGCCTCCTTCTCTTTAGAAATATCAATCATCTTACTGACCCACACTGCAGTAAACGAGACATGATAGAAAATGCCCACATACTGTCAGAGGACTGAATTGATGGAGATATAAAAATGAAGTCCCATCTGCTTACCTGATTATCCAGATATACTGATGTCCCTTTACATATGTCCAATCTGGCTAATGCAGAGATACCTGTAAGATCACAAAAGACATAGTTAGTACCTTCAAAATAAACCCAGCCTGAATTCTCAATCTTGAGCTGGTCAAGAGTTAATTTGGATGATCTAGTCTGGTTCTTGGATATTCCAAGATAGGAGAAGAATGTGCAAGAACAGAAATGTTCAGAGTGATTCTAAGGTTATTCTTAATTAATAAGAGATTTTCAGTCTCTGCAGAGATTTTCCAAATCATTTGTAACTTAATAATAATAATAATTCAGATTAGAGGTCTTTAGCCTTGGTCATTGGATGGCCTTCAGGAATCTATGCTCTCCTGAATGATATACGTAAAATTGGTGGGTTTATGTAAATAAGTATCTCTGGGAGAAGGTCAATAGTTTGTCAGATTTGCCAAAAGGTCCATAGTCCAAAAAACTGTCAAGAACCTCTGCTGAGGCTTGCCTAACATCTCAGAGGCAGGTTGGAATGCATATGGATGAGCATTCCAGGTTTGGGGGTTCCCCCCTGGGAAACACAGACACTTGCAGATCTGGGGTAAATACCTTAAGAATACTACTTTCTGGGAGAGCAATACATCAGGTTTAAACTGTTGCTTAACTCACACAGTCCTGTGATCCCTGTAAGCCATGAACAGTCTTGAAGAGAACTAACATGTTACCATATATACCCAAGGGTGCCTATCATGACTTTTCCTGTTCTGTGTATATTAAAGTCAGGATTCCTAGGAATATCAATTCTGACAGGGCCAGAACTCACACTGTAACTCATCCAAAAAGGACCATTTATGACAAGAAAAAACAAGGTGTGATCAAATCAATAGGAAATGTGGCTCTGAAACAGTTTACATAAAAAATTACAGAATCAGCCAAACATATTCATTCTTTCTTTTCATTTGGTTTATAGAAAATGGACCTCTACCTTTACTTATCTTGTGCATTAGAAAATTACCTTTTGTGGTGTCCTGTTTCAAATAATAATCATGTATTGTATACTATCAAAAAATAATGTATTTAGACAATCACTTTCTGGGTATCTACCATGCATTGCACTCAGTGCCGAGGACTCAGCAGTGAATAAGTCAACAAAGCCCTACTCTGCTGGAGCTTTACTTTGGGGAGTGGGAGAAGGATGCAGGGTGACAAACAAGTATATCAGCAACATCATTTCAATTTGTGATACATGATATGAAAAAATAAACACGAAGATGTGACCAAGGCATGAGAGAGCAGTCTATACCCACCCAGCATGTCACAGAAATCTTCACTACAATCTCAGAGTCTGTCAGGGTCTTAAAGCGTTGAGACGAGGAAATGACGTTAGAGACAGCTAGCCAGACCAGTGAATTTCAGAGATGAAGATAGAAGAGCTATTCTAGAAGACAATATCACTACCTCATTATCTCTACACTTCAAAATACATATGCCTCGACTGAATGATAATGTCATGATACAAGCTCTGCTTGTAGAATATAAACCTGAGAACAAGTAAATGAACAGCGTTTCATTATCTCTTTAAAACCTGGCTGACAATACTGTACACTGTGTACCCTTAATATAAAGAACCACATTCTATCCAAATTCTTGTCAAGTTCCATTCTATTAAAATAATTTCATTTTTTGCTTCTACAGATAAATCTGATCAACTTGTGCTGTCAAAGAAAGGGGAGAAGAGGGTACAAGGTAGCCAGCCTCCAAGAGAGCCCCCAATAATCCTCACCTCAAGGAATGCATGCCTTTGTGTAATCCCTTTGCTCATATTGGGGTTGGTCTGAGTGATCAACAGAATGCAGTGGAAGTGACAGTGTCTGTCCTAAAAGATATTAGAGCTTCTTCCTTACTCTCTTGGATCTTCCTGGGGGAAGCCAGCTGCCAGCTGCCACGTTGTGAGGACACTCAAGCCGTCCTAGGGAAAGGTACACAAGGCATCTTGCCAAATAGCCAGAATCAACATAACAGCCATGTGAGAGAGCCATTTTCTAAGCAGATCCTCCAGGCTAGTCGAACTTTCAAATGAATGTCACTCTGGCTGACATCTTGATTGCAGCTCATGAAAGACCAAGAGCCAGAACTACACAGCCTGCACTCCAATCCCTTTCTAGCATGCACTCTAACTTCCTGTATTCACAAAGTTCAAGCTGAAAACATTTCCCAGATGTTCTTGCATCATGCCTTTGGTTGAACCCAGGTTCAACCAAATCCATTCAAGATTTAGAAAGCAGAAATGAGCAAATCAAGGAAGTAGCCAACTACAAATGAGATCAAATTTTGTAGTGAAGGCATTTTGTTCTTCTGAAACAACCATATATGTAGATATGCTACTAAATGATCCCTAGTCTCACAGGCTCTAAGTAGTAAATGGCAGTGGGGTTTCTACCAGAATAGTATCATAGGATGTTTCTCATGGCTTGTGCTGTTCCTTGCTATTCACAGTCAACTTTGGTTCCTTGGCACTTCTGCAAATTAAGTAGCATGTGATGCATTTCTGTATGCAACTCAAACTAGCTGTTGCCTGCAACTAAGAACCCACTCTACATATGCAAATTCTCCTGTCTCATAACACTTTCATTACTATCTCATGGTTGACACTCTTTTCCATTACTAAACCCTCTACCTATACTATGAGTCCTATTCATTTATGCTGTTTCTAGGAACTTGCACTATCCGTCTTCTCCTTTTCTTCTCCACTGGTTTCTTCTTCTTCATCAATAACAGTTCTTCCAACCCTACCAACTATCCCTGTGAAACTTCATAAAATAATAATATAAGCTCGTTGCTTTCACTTCAACTTCCATTCAATACTTGAATTACCACAACTTGGCTTCCTTAGCCATCACTCTACCAAAACCACTATTGCTAAGGCTGGCAAGAACCAATTAGTTATTCTCATTTCTCTCTCTACTAGACTGTGGCATTGGCACTCCTACATACCACACCTCTTTGAAACTTTAATGATAACAAGATTACAAACCTCCAGCCTCAATGAAATAACCTAGCATCCCACCTTCACACATCATCATCACCCATGCCCTCTGCACCTCTACCACCAGAGACATACAACAAATAGGCATACAGAGACCATTTCAAATGCTAACGCTATTCAAATATTATATTTCTTGATGGCCTAACTGCTTAGACAACCAAAAAGACAGATATATGCACTGTAAAAAAAAAAAAAAAAAAAAAAAAACCACAGTGGATTCTATAAGCTATTGATATAGAAATGTATTTCACTATTTTTCAGTTATTTAAGGAAAAATAAATGTTTGGAAGTCAGAGATTCCAAAACAGCAGTGCTACAAAACAAGTGTACGACTTCTTAAAACTAACTTCGCAAAGCTAAAAGTTTATTATTATTTGTTTAACACTTGCAAGCCAGAATATCTACAATTGCCAACCTAAGATAGCATCCCTGAGCCCTCTTGTTTTGAATGTGAGGTTTTCTATGACACCTGTCATCTCACTCACCAGAAGTGATGCTGCTGACTTGATAGGCAGGGGGTGGGAGGGGAGTTGACCCATTCCTTCCTCCCTGCTAAAGCTGAAATCTCTTAAAAGGCTGGCCTCCCAGAATGATGTGGAACAAGCTTCTTTGGTTAGGGGTGTACTCAGCCCTTTTCTTTAAATTGCTCAGAAGACAGAACTTTTCAGAAAACCCACAAAAAAATGGCTTATTTTCATTAATTTGCTTTGTGTTGCCATCATTCATTGTCTTCATTTTTAATTCAGTGATATGTATAGCCAAATGAAATGAAGTAGTCAGTTTTCCTCAATCTGTCTCAGTCTACTCTTCATCTTCTGGGACCCAATTCATGTGATCCTTTAACAACTATTTATTTCACACCAAACTAGTTATCTCCCCAAAGCCTACCAATCTAGCCTCTGGGCATATTTCCTAAATAAAAGCACTAGATCTCTGTAAACCTAAAATTTGCATACTAAAGGAACAAATCAGCTTTCAAAAGGCCTAGTAGTATATAGCAGTTGCTCACCTCTAAGCAGAGTTTAAAATTCATTTCAATTTATTATTTTTTAAAGAAACAGCAATTGACTTTTTCCCTTTGCAAAATACTGTGTTTAATAGGCCTAGTTAAATTAGAGGTGATAGTGTAAAGCAAGTGTTTTAAATTGGTAAATTCTAAACCTTTTAATAAAAGTACATCAGTCAGAAGTTTTAATAAGACTCAGCAGGACAGAGAAGAATTAACGGTCTGTAGGAATCAAAAGGGGGTGATAGGCAATGATAACCTTAAACATTTGCATATGGATTTATAATTTCATTGCTTAAAGGTTAATGAAATTATGTGGTATTTTTCCCACTCTTATCCAGTAAATGATTTCATGCCTTGATTTGTATATACTTACCAACTGAATCATATAAAGAAAAAAAGATTCCTTTATCAATTAATCTACGACATTTTTACTTATACACTTTTGGGTGCACAATTATCATTACCTATTCTAACCAATAACTGGGTCCCCTAAAACAAAATGTAAGGCTTCCAAAGCATCTCAGAAAGAAAAACAAACTCATAATCAGAACTCTGAAAGTACATTAAATTTTTAATGTGATTGCTTTTTTAAAAATTAGATATATTCCTTTATTTACTTTATACTTCAAGTCAACTATTGCTAATTACTTGCTTTTGCCAAATATTAACATAAAATCCACCCTAGAGATTGATGAAGGCATTCAGGATACACTGAGGGTGAAGATGGAGAAATGCAAACAGTCCACCAAAACAAGTAGAACAGGTTAAAACAGTAAAAGGATTCTAGGCCGAAACAATTGTTTTAAAACGTAACAGCATAAAAACAACACACTACTGAGGCCTTGCCTCACTGAGCATCCAGGAGGGTGCAGGGTCAGCTGCTTCACTTAATACCCAGTTCTAAGAAAAAACTGCAAAGAGCCTCACTTAGGCAGAGTGGTGCTTCCTATCCTGGCTGCACGTTAGAATTCCCTGGACAGCTTAAAACAAAAACCTAAAAATCCACACTTAGGCCCATAACCAGAGATTCTGGTTTCATCAATAATTTATAGACACTACTCAGGGTGATTTCTTAGGTGCAACTAGGGTTGAGAAATATGCCAGAAAGCACTGGTTCTCGAAGTGTGGTCCCTGGACCAGTAGCAGCAGCAACAGCAACAGAAAGCATGCTTAAAATGCAAATTCTCAGGCCTCACCCCAGACCTAGTGAACCAGAAACTCTGGAGTGGGGCCCAGTGTTTTAACAAGTCTCTCAGATAATTCTCAGATGCACTAATGTTTGAAAAACACTGCTTTAGAGTAAGAATGGCCTGGTGTTCAATTCTCTCTCCACAATTTACTAGCTACATGACCCTTGGTCAGCTCTCTAAAATTCTTCCCTCACATGCAAAATAAAAGAGTTAGCTACCATTGCTTCAACATCAGATATGTGCCAGGGTATGCCAATAAGTACTTTATATACATTATATAATTTAACCCTTACAACAAGTTTGTCAGATATATATTATTAACATTTTACACCAAAAGATTATGAACCTCATCCAATATTACAAAGCTAGTAAGCAGAATCAGAATTTAAACTTAAGTTTTTAAAATTCCAGAATTACTGCTCTTTCCCTATTCCTCAAAATATTCTTGCCGATCTTTCTTTTTTGTTCTTCCCTCCTTTCTTTTCTTCTGTTTTGTCTTCCTTTTTTTCTGCCCATCTTCCTTTCTTCCTTTCTTTAGGAGGAAGCTTATCTTGCTACTCTGAAAGTAGATTACTTAGTGTGTAAATGTGTATAGTATTTACTATGTGACTACAAAGTACTTAGCATTCTACCATATGTCAGAAAGAAAATAATTAAAATACAAAAAAGAAGAAAAAAGGAACCATACCAATGAAGTTATGAGCTAGTTGGAGATAGATCCATTTTGCAAAACATAGGGACACATATGATTTCATTCTTAACTGGTGGGTGGAAAACAGAAATAACTCAGAAGTTCATGAGACTGGAGCTCAGAGACCAAGGCATGATGCCAGGAAGTAGAAGTTTGACTTGCCCTGAAACAAGGAGTAAAAAGTTTCTCCAGCACAGGAGGAGAAAAAACAGCTAGAGAATACAGTACAATAGAAAATAAAGCTAAAGTAGTTAAATGAATCTTAAATGGGTCCAGATTGTGACTCAGAATAAGAAGTGCTTAACTTTAGTAGAGTAAAAATATAAAATGTTTTTTCACAGAATATTTTTGATGAACTGATAGTAAAGTCGTAAAGTTAAAATCAAGTCATAGGAACTTATTCTAGAAAAAATATGAACCAAGGGTTATGCTGGAAAAAAAAACAAGCAGGAGATAAAGTTATTTCTATTATGAAGTGTTAAGTGTGATCCACTCTTTACTGTTTCCATGGGCTATTCATATCCATTACATAATATTTTCAATAATCCACTAATCCAACTAACACTGACTGATCAAATTAAGCTAGGTACCAAGGATAAAAAGATAAGTAAGCTTCTGACTCAGGGTACATGGAGCAGCTTTACATAAGAAACAGACTGCCAAATGTTTTATGCAACATTAACATAAAGTTATTAGGAATTCCAAAGGCCACTACAGACAGACCAATTCTTAGGAATGACTGTTGTAAAATTCCTGAAGGTCAATGAAGCATAAGCTAGCCAAAATGTTATGCATGTAAAATGTAAGAGGCCAGGCACGGTGGCTCACGCCTGTAATTCCAGCACTTTGGGAGACCAAGGCAGGTGGATCACTTGAGGTCAGGAGTTCGAGACCAGCCTGGCCAAGATGGCAAAACCCTGTCTCTATTAAAAACACAAAAACTAGCCAGGCTTAGTGGCATGTGGCTGCAGTCTCAGCACTTTGGGAGGCTGAGACATGAGAATTACCTGACCACAGGAGGCAGATGTTGTAGTGAGCCGAAATCGCACCACTGCACTCCAGCTTGGGTGACAGAGCAAGACTCTATCTAAATAAAAAAATAAATAAATAAAATAAATAAGGCCGGGCACGGTGGCTCAAGCCTGTAATCCCAGCACTTTGGGAGACTGAGACGGGCGGATCACGAGGTCAGGAGATCGAGACCATCCTGGCTAACACGGTGAAACCCCGTCTCTACTAAAAATACAAAAAACTAGCCGGAGCCGGGCAAGGTGGCGGGCACCTGTAGTACCAGCTACTCGGGAGGCTGAGACAGGAGAATGGCGTGAACCCGGGAGGTGGAGCTTGCAGTGAGCTGAGATCCCACCACTGCACTCCAGTTGGGGCGACAGAGTGAGACTCCGTCTCACAAATAAATAAATAGATAGAAAAGAGTATATCTGTCTATGCTAGCATACTAGCATGGCATCATAATCATTACCCCACAAATGGAGTATCCCCAGTTAATCCGCACTTAGGCTTACATACGGCTAAGAAAGGCAGGCAAAATAAAATCTAGAGGTAAGTTTTTAAATATTCACATCATTCATTCCATTTTGTGTTGAAGAGCTAATCAAAAACTACGCTCAGAAACTCACAGGAAGATTCTACCTATGTATTGAGGAAAAACTGCAAGGCACAATGGGATGACTGCATTTATTAGCATCTAAGGTTTCTAAACTCTGTCAGTGACAGTCCAAAGTTGTATAACATCTTCTTTAGTTTTACTATAATCTGACAACTCCATAATGCCCATTTATCTCCAAGAACCAATTTAAGATGCATGTATGTGTAGCCACCAGACTATGCTTGAATGACAAGGCACTAGGGTTATTTTTTTCTCAGAATAAATGTGAAGAGAATTTGCTATGATATTAGGAATGATAGCATTTTGCAAACAATATAATTTAAGAAACTCTTAATGAATGAATCTCTATTAAAGTAATGAATGAATCTCTATTGAAGCTGTTTATTAATAACCTTCACTAATACAATCAAAGAACTGAATCCCAGCTGCTAGAAATGACTTGAAAGGTCACTTCGTAAAATACTAGCTTTTATCCCATACGGTATCTAGACCACATATAGTGTTAAAATTAAAACAATGATATCAAAAGACATCCAAGTACTTTAAGTGATAATTTATCTGGCCCCAACATATCCAATTCATATATACTACTGTATTTTACTAAAGTTCAATTACCTATCATCTCATTCTTTAATAATAGAAACTATATATGACAATGTGGCAGGACTAAAAAGTTGGTATTTGACAGTGGTTTAATTCCAATAAAAGTGATTGGTACAAATTCATCTTTTAAAATATTCAGACCATGCCATATAGATATTCACATGCACTTGGATCTATAAGCATTAAAGAACTTGTTTAGATTTACTGGCGCTATACCTGCTGTCAAGAAACAAAAAAGTTGTGAAGGTTGATCAAACACATCTTTGCCTCAAGTATCATGTAAATGTTTTCCACTAACGTGGTCCTAAAAGTTAACAGTCAAAGTAATTCAAAGGTTTCTCTTCATTTCTATATTTAAATCATCACAAGTTTGATCAAGCATGCAAATCCCTTTGGGCTCAGGGCTCCCATCAAAATGTCTTATAGAAACATTAAAAATTGAATGGGCATAAACAACTCCAACAGTGCAGAGCTCATGACAGCACTGCTGTGATCTATGTGTTTCATGTACAACAACATTGGGGAAGTTTGCAAGGGAAGATGAGCAACTAATTACTGTCTTTTGCTGGAGGGCAGGTGTGCTGATCTCTACAGGTGTCTCTGCAGTGCTCTGCCTAATGTATTGCTTCTTGAAGAAATTCACTGTAACGACTTGCTAAAGCCCTGCAAAACATCTGACAGAATACCAAACTGTTGGGTGTTCAGGAAGAAATATGTATGACTTCTTAAAGTTAGCACTAAGGAGAAACAACAGTTGGGGGAGGCTTTGTATTGTCTGTGAAAGAATAATATAAAAAGTAAGTAACGTGAAACTATGTAAGTCACACACATTAAACTAGGATACTAATATTGTCTTAATAAGGACAGAAAGTTTTTCAAAGAAATTTGGCTATTCTCATTAAACAAGAAATTTTTTAAAAATCCAAATAGTAATCTTATAGTGGACCATCATTTTCATTTGTGAAAGCACAGTAGATGTGCAGGGTATTCAGTTTTATAAGGATCAAAAAAAAAAATCTGAGAAATTACTAGTAAATTAGATGGTCATCTGATGATAGGGCAGGTGAGAAATACCGTTCACATGTGATGCCACTTGCAGGATTAATATTCCTTAGGATCTTTCCTATAACATGGAAAGAAGCAAGCTTAAGAATGAAGAGACATACAAACCAAAGATAAACATTCCCTGCTTTACTGCCTGCTACCTGCATGATCTCGGACAACAAATGTAACCTCTTTATGCTTCAATTTTCTCATCTAATAATAAACAACACCCACCCCAATAGGGTTATTATTAAATGAGACAATGTCCCTTCACTCTTTGGCACAGGGCTTGGCATGAGTAAGTGCTTAATAAATTGTAATTAGCATCATGAAAATTTCCAAAAGACATTAGTCTCCTACCATTAGTGGAGCATGAGCCTGACTAAAAGCATCTTGGAAAGTAAAGACTCATCAGTGGAATGCTATTTTTAAAATATGTGATATGTTATATGGCACATCTTTTTAAGTATAAATCTATAGCCTGGCTTTTGAGAAATCAGTCAGTAACAAACATGCAACAAAACCTTTAACTAATTCTTCACTTTTTCTGAGTGATCATCCATCTTGGTGAAAAGCCCCTATTTATAATGTTGAAAATTTGTGGAAAAGTTCATTGTTTTCAAACAATAATGAAAAGTATCATATTATTTCAAATTTTATCTACTTAAGAAAGACTCTGGTAAAATCAAAGTTAACATTTTCAATGAATCTACTCAGAATAAGAAAATGCTAGGAAATGATAATATAAGATTTATACCAATTATTTTCATCTACAATTCTCTATTTGTGTTTTTCTTTAACCAAATAGAATTAAGATGGCATTTCAGATCATCATTACTGTTAATCATCAACTGTGTAAACCAAACATCATTCATCTTTTTAAAAAATCAATAAAGCAAGAGTTAAAATTGTTTCAGACTTTTCTGGAATGAACCAAAAAGGGAAAAATTTTAAAGCAAGATGTGTAATCAATATATAAAAATAACACAGCATTTCCAAAATTTAAAATAATTAGACTCACGGGAATAATCGGAATATAATTATTTGAAGTAGTATCCCTCCCTTCGCAGTAGATTAGTTCATCATATGCTCATTTCTTCAAATCCAGGCATTAAAATAACCTTCTGTTCTCTCTCTTTTTAATCCCTTCTTCCTGGTATCCATTCTGCAGTTTTCAATGGCATCTCAGTCACCAGGAATGTTAAGAACTGATCTACTGTGCTTCCCTTAACACAGACCTAATTATGTCACTTCCTCCAACCCCAAAGATCTAGTCTAATGGGGGAGACAGGCATATAGATATGTAAAAATGTGTGTGTACATATATGAGTACACATGCACATGGGCACATGGAAAGTATTAATACTAAAGGAGGATAAATCAGAAGCCAATTCGTTTTGCCTGCCATAAGCCAAAGAAAGTTTCACATAGCTGGTGACAGCTAGGTGAAATAATGCCTAGAAAATAAATTTAAAGCTCCATGTTATAGGTCTCCAACACAAAGCCTCAATTTACTCTGTTCCAACTATATCCCACATTCTCTTCACATGGACTTAGATGCCTTCATTCTCTTACCACAGTGGACAACTTGCTGTCACCTGGCTTTTTGAGTCCCTCTGCCTTGAATCTCCTCTTCATCCTCCCCATCTTTACAGTTTTTAAAATATGACATCCTTATACCCAGACATTCTTCTACTCAGTTTTCTCATACAGTTAAAGGAATCAAAAAGGCTTGGACTTTGCAAGAGCAAGCTGGAAGACAACGGAACATAAGCATTTCCTTCCAAAAACCTATAGGAAATTTATTTCCAACTGAGAATTTAATTATTCAAGCAAATTATAAATCAAGTGAGGAAACCTAATAAAGATATTTTTCTCTCACAAAATCTTTCTCAGGAATACTACAGGAAATATAACACAAAAATGTAAGGTAAGACAAGAAAGTAAACACTATGAGATTCAAGAAAAAGCACAGGGAGCTCCTAGGTTAAGAGCAAGGAAAAATCCCAGAAGAGGCAGGTCTGGAGAATGTGATGGGAGGAGAATGGAAGTCTGCTGGAAGAATGTCTTCAAGAAAATAATTGAAATGTATTATCTGATGTAATTCCCTTTATGGAAAATTGTAAGTAGTTTATAGAAGGTATAGGAAGAATTATTAAGAAGGACAAAAAGCTAAGCAAATGAAAAAACAAGGCATTATTAACTTCATGAAATACAAAAAGTCAGAAGGAAACTTTTCATCAGAATTAATTACCATATGCTCATCTATGAATAATAGCTACATAATAATGCAACATTAAGCCAAAAATTGGCATCTAACTATATTGGGATTGTGAGGGAAAGAAATGGCTGTGTAATAGTGAAAAATCTTCAAAGACCATAATATAAAGTCAACAATGTCTGAAATAAATTAACTCAAAAGACAGCAATGTATATATATGTAATTTAGCAATATGGAGATATATAATGACTAGAGGACACAGATAAAAGGCTGCCTCTAGAGAAAGGACCACTGTATTTTCTTTTTTTGTTGTTTGTTTGTTTTTGTTTTTTTGACGGGGTCTCATTTCCATATCCCAGGCTGGAGTGCAGTGGCACAATTTCAGTTCACTGCAGCCTTCACTTCCCGGGCTCAGGAGATTCTCCCACTTCAGCCCCCACCCCAAGTAGCTGGGACTACAGGCACACACCACCACACCTGACTAACCTTTTCTTTTTTTGTTTTTGTTTCTTGGTAGAGATGGGGCTTCACCATACTGCCCAGGCTGGTCTCACACTCTTAGGCTCAAGTGATCCACCTACGTTGGCCTCCCAAAGTGATAGGATTACAGATTTGCACCACTGAGCCCAGCCACCACTGTATTTTCTAATAGGCTTTTAACAACTATTCAAACGTTAAACTAGGTGAATGTATTACTTTGGTAAAATAAGTTTTAATTTAAAAGCAACAGCCATATACATGAGGATGTTTTTGACAGTGTTTTACTTAATAGTAAAACACAGAAACAATCTAAACAGTCAGCAATAGGTGACTAGTCAAATAAATTACATTTTATCTGTGATATTTAAAAAGACTATGTAGTCATTTTAAATGATGCTGCAGAAAAATATTTAGTGGACATGGAGAAATGTTCATATTACAAAATTAAAAAATGACAGGTCAAAAAACAGCTAAACAACAAAACAATGAAATATACATGAAAATATGAATGGTAATTTTAGAATTGTTTTTCTCTCTGTGCTCCTCTGCTTTGCTGAATTTTCTAAAGTAAATGCAACTTCAGAAACACAAAGAAAATAAATTAAAATTGTAATGCAATTCATCACTCACGGCGTTATTTAAATAGTATCACCTAATGATGGCCAAGCCAGAATTAACTCCTCCCTCCCAATGCAGTTTATACATGCCACTATCAGCACAGCTGCACAACCTGCTTTGTATCACAGGTAACTGTTTACATCTGTTCTTGCATCTGATTTACCCTGCTGAAGACAGGACAGTGTCTAACCCACCATTCAGTGTAGGCTGAATGGGATTTGTCTGTGCTTCTGAAGACAAACCCCTAGAATGAGGAAATTCCAAAAACAGTCGGAGTAAAGTCTTTTTATTAACTTAAAAAAAAAAATGAAACAGAGTATTGACTGACTAGTTTTGAGAGGGATAATAGTCATATAAAATGTAAGATTTCAGGTTGGTCGCTCTGATTGTTCTTCAGTCTCATCTCACATATATTGTCTCTCAAACTGACTACTGAAACATTTTGTCCTTTGTCTGAAGCCTTCAGTGAGGCAGTGTTCAAATGCAGACCTTCAGGATTTCTTAACAGATCCATGTTTATCACCCCCAAAACACTTACTTAAGAATTCAGTTTATAGAACATTACTTATCCACAGTTTGACTATAGATAAATTTGGATTAGGATTATTTCTCGTTATATGAGTGTAGGATTTCCAAATGAAGTCGAAATTTAAATGTTTAGTGAAGCAAATATGACTTTCATAATGTTTGGTTTTTACGAAGATCTAGTTTCAAAATGATTAATAAATGATGCAGCACAAATTCTAGACACAGAACTTTTTGGGCAAAACCAGAAAACACTCATTTTTTTATGCAAAAGATTAATTATTTTCTGTATAAAGGTATGAACAAGCAGTACATTTGGTTTTAAAAATCATAAAAGGATTCTCCTATCCCATCCTAGTGGGGCTGTTTTGTCTATGAGATCAACTGCTACTTTTCAGCACGCTTTCAAAATAGACCATGCATGTATGTGTAAGAGGGGTCACAGAGAACAGAATGTTATCAAGTAAATAGCTATTTATCCACCCTCACTCTCCCATCCCCAGAGGTCTCAGCAGGAGGGCATAAGGACAAGGCAAATGGCCTTTTACAGATTGAGGTTACACTGTCTACTGAGTGACAATTATAAGGAAAAAGAACTGAATTAAAGTCTATGAATACAATAGGATCCGTACACTTTTATTCTTCAAATTGTTTATCAACATTAAAAACAAACAAGGAGGCAGGTAACTACAAAATGATACCTTGCTTTACGATGTAATGTGCCATTAGTTGGTTTTACATATTATTACATGTAATCCAGATTTAAAGTATTACAGAGAGTGGACAAGGCAGAAAACTCAAAACCAAAAATGTTAGGGATAATATCAACTGAACTTTATTCAAGCACCTTAGAAATTTTAAGATAATAAAACATAAGGTTCGTTTTACCAAAATTCACTTTACCATCAATTTTCAAAAAACATATCCTGTATCCTCTACAGTAAGCAAAATACATTCTTAAGAATTCTAGAAAATGTAAACCAATCTAGAATATAGAAAGCAGATCAGCAATTGCCTGGGAGCAGAGATGGGAGACTGATTTCAAGAGGACACAAGGGATCTCTCTAGAGTGAAAGCAATAACCAAATCATAAATGTGGTGGTGGTGGTTGTAAAGCTGTATTCTTTTATCAAAACTTATCACACTGCCGTGTTTAGTTTTTGGTTTTTGTGTGTGTGTGAGATGGAGTCTGGGTTTGTCGCCCAGGCTGGAGTGCAATGAAACCATATTGGCATCTTGGCTCACTGCAGCCTCCACCTCCCAGGTTCCAGAGATTCTCCTGCCTCAGCCTCCCACGTAGTTAAGTTTACAGGCGTGCACCACCATGCCTGGCTAGTTTTTGTAATTTTAGTAGAGACAGGGTTTTACCATGTTGACCAGGCTGGTCTCCCACTCCTGACCTCACAGGTGATCTGCCCGCCTCCACCTCCCCCCCCTCCAAAAGTGCTGGGATTACAAGCATGAGCCACCATGCCTAGCCCACATTGCCATTTAAAATGGGTAGTTTACTGTAAGTAATTTAGACCTGGATAAAATTGATATAAAAATACATCATAACAGTTGATTATATCTGATAATCATTATAATTTCCTAAAAACTTTTACGTAAATTTGTTCCATTTCTGACACAAGGTTAAACATACTATGAGTAAAAACCAGCTGTGTGAAAGCATTACTTTACACTTACCAGTCACACTAACCTCTTAGTGAGCTCAACACACTGCCATCCACACTATACTTACTACATATTACCTGATATTACTGGTAATTTTCCTGAATTGCTCTTTAAGGCCAAAAAAAAAAAAAGACCTGTGCCAGATATTTATTAGCATTCCCCAATATCTAGCTCAATTCATTTCACAAATGTGTTTAGACACTGATTTATACCATGCAACACTTCGGAAAAGTAGTTATCATTTCTTTCTCAGTAAAAAAGCAGCAAGTTCCAAACAACATTATTTTAGAAGATTAAAAGAAACTTTTTAAACTGTCATTTAAGTTTTAAAAATGTAAAATTTGAAAACAGTTATTCATACCCAAAATGAACTTATAATGAGACATTTTGAACCCAAAATGAGCCACTTTGTATAGAAGTAGTCTCTTTTAAAGTGGAAATATTACCATTTTATTTATTTCCATTGTGACATTGTTTCCACTGCATACAAATTTTTCTAAAATAATTACAAATACTGCATTTTTTAATAACATGACATTTTCTCATACTTAACAGAAATTGACTTGAGATAACTTGCTTCTCAAATCTTAATAGTTTACAAATTATTATTTTAAAAATTAATTACACAGTAATCAAGACAGTGTGGTATGGTGAAACAGACAAACAGATCAATGGAAAAGAAGAGAGCCCAGAAATAGACGCACACAAATATAGTCAACTGATCTTTGACAAGGGAGCAAAGGCAATTCAATGGAGAAAGGAGAGTCTCCAATAAATGATGTTGGAACAACTGGACATCCACATGCAGAAAAAAATGAATCCAGATGAAGAACTTACAATATACTTTACAAAAATTAACACAAAATAGATCATAATAAAGACCTTACAATATACTTTACAGAAATTAACTCAGAATAGATCATAAACCTAAACATAAAATGCAAAATGATAAACCTACTAGAAGAGAACATAAAAGAAATGTAGATGATCTTGGGTTTTGCAGTGACTTTTTAGATATAACACCAAAAACATGATCCATGACAAAACAAAAAAATTGTTAAGCTAAACTTCATTAAAATGAAAAACTTCTGCTCTTTGAGAGACACTCTCAAGATAATAAGAAGACAAGTCACAGACCGGGAGAAAATATTTTCAAAATGCATATCTGTTAAACGACTGTTAGCTAAAATGTATTTTTAAAAACTCTTAAAACTCAATAATAAGTAAACAAGCAATTAAAAATGGGCAAGGTCAGGTGCAGTGGCTGAGACTTGTAATCCCAGCACTTTGGGAGGTAGAGGTGGGAGGATTGCTTGAGGGCAGGAGTTGGAGACAAGCCTAGGCAACACAGTGAGTACCTGCCTCTATGTTTATTGGGTTTTTTTTTTAATGTATTAACATTAAAAATACAACTATTTAATGGACATAAAGGCAGGCCACAGTGGCTCACACTTGTAATCCCAGAACTTTGGGAGGCCAAGGCAGGAGGAATGCTTGAAGTGAGAAGTCTGAGACAAGCCTGGGCAACAAAGAATTCCTGTCTCTACAAAGAATAAATTTGAAAAAAAATTAGCCAAGCACAATGACACATACCTGTAGTCCCAGTTATTGGGGAAGCAGAGGCAAAAGGATCACTGGAGCCCAGGAATTTGAGGCTGCAGTGAGATAGAATAATGCCACTGCACTCAGTTCAGCCTGAGTGAAAGAGCAAGACCCTGTCTCTTTTAAAAAAAATAAAAAATAAAAAAATAAGGGGAGTCAAAAGCTCTGAATAAATACTTCACCAAAGATGATATACAAATGACAAATAAGCATATGAAAAGATGTTCAAATATCACGTTAATAGGAAATCACAAAATGATAGCACTACATACTTATCAGAATAGCTAAAATCCGAAACAATGACAACTGACAACACCAAATACTGAAGACAACATACAGCAACAAGAACATTGCTCACCACTGCTCCTTTCTGCTGAAACTACAAAATGGTACAGCCACTTTCGATAACAGTTTTGCAATTACTACAAAATTTAACACGCTCTTACCATGCAATCCAGCAACTGTGCTTCTTGTATTTATTCAAATGAGTAGAAATCTTACATACATGCAAAAACCTGCACACAAATGTTTATATTAGCTTTACTCAGAACTGTCAAAACTTGGAAGTGGCCAAAATGTCCTCCAAAAAGTGAATGGATAAACAAACTGTAGTATATCCATACAATGGAATATTACTTAGTGCTAAAAAGAAATGAGCTCTCCAAACACAAAAAAGACATGGAGAAATGATATGGTTTGGCTGGGTCCTCAACTAAATCTCATCTTGAATTATAGTTCCCAGAATGACACATGTTGTGGGAGGGGCCTGGTGGGAGGTAACTGAATCATGGGAGTGGTTACCCCCATGCTATTCTCCTGATAGTGAGTCCTCAAAATATCTGATGGTTTTATAAGGAGCTTTTCCCACTTTGCTTGGCACTTCTCTCTCCTGCTGCCATGTGAAGAAGGACATATTTGCTCCACCTTCTGCCATAATGGTTTTCCTGAGGCCTCCCCAGCCATGCAGAACAGTGAGTCAATAAAATCTCTTTCCTTTATAAATTACCCAGTTTTGGGTATTTCTTCACAGCAGCATGAAAATGAAAATACAGTAAATTAGTACCAGGATAGTGGGGTGCTGCTATAAAGACAGCAGAAAATGTGGAAGCGACTTAGGAATTGGGTAACAAACAGAGACTGAAACAGTCTGGAAGGCTCAGAAGAAGACAGGAAAATGTGGGAAAGTTTGGAACTTCCTAGACACTTCTTGAATGTCTTTGGCCAAAATGCTGATAGTGATACAGACAATGAAGTCCAGGCTGAGGTGGTCTCAGATGGAGATGAGGAATTTGTTGGGAAATAGACTAAAGGTCACTCTTGCTATGCCAAGAGACTGGTAGCATTTTGTCCCTGCCCTAGAGATCTGTGAGACTTAGAACTTGAGTGAGACGATTTGGGTATCTGGCAGAAGAAATTTCTAAGCACCAAAGCATTCAAGACATGACACAGCATAAAAGTTTGGAAAATTTGCAGCCTAACAATGAAGTAGGAAAAAAAAAAAAGGCATTTTCTAGGGAGAAATTCAAACCAGCTGCAGAAATTTGCATAAGTAGAGAGGAGCCAAATGCTAATAACCAAGACACGGGAAAATATCTCTAGGGCATGTCAAAGACCTTCTCAACAGCCTCTTCCATCATAGGCCCAGAGGCCTAGGAGGGAAAAATGGTTTCCTGGGCTGGGTCCAAACTCCTGTTCCCTGCTGTATGCACCCTCAAGACTTGGTGTCCTGTGTCCCAGCCGCTCCAGCCATGGCTAAAAGGGGCCAATGTATAGCTCAGGCTGTTGCTTCACAGGGTGCAAGCCTCAAGCCTCAGTAGCTTCCACATAATGTTGGTCCTGTGGGTGCACAAAAGTCAAGAATTAAGGTTTGGGGCCAGGTGCAATGACTCATGTCTGAAATCCCAGCACTTTGGGAGGCCAAGGTGGGCAGATCACCTTACGTCAGGAGTTCAAGACCAGCCTGGCCAACATGGTTTCATTCAAGACCAGCCTGGTCAAGATGGTGAAACCCCATCTCTACTAAAAATACAAAAATTAGCTGGGTGTGGTTGTGGGTGCCTGTAATCCCAGCTACTTGGGAGGCTGAGGCAGGAGAATCATTTGAATCTGGGAGGCAGAGGTTGCAGTGAGCTGAGATCACACCATTACACTTCAGCCTGGGTGATTTATTTATTCAAATAAATATTTATTTATTTAAAAATAAAATAAAATAAAGCATAACAAAGAATTAAGATTTGGCAACCTCCACCTAGATTTCAGAAGATGCATGGAAACACCTGGATGTCCAGGCAGTAGTTTGCTGCAGGGGTGGAGCTCTCATGGAGAACCTCTGCTATGGCAGTGGGGAAGAGAAATGTGGAGTTGGAGGCCCACAAAGAGTCCCCACTGGGGCACTGCCTAGTGGAGCTGTAAGAAGAGGACCACCATCCTCCAGACCCTACCCCAGAATGGGAGATCTAGCAACAGCTTGCACTGTGTACCTAGAAAAGCCACAGACACTAAACACAAGTCCATGAAAGCAGTCGGGAGAGAAGCTATACCCTGCAAAGCCACAGAGGCGGAGCTGCCCAAGGCCATAGACGCCCAGCTCTAGCATCAGTGTGACCTGGATGTGAGACGTGGAGTCAAAGAGAATCATTTTGCAACTTTAAAGTTTAATGACTATCCTATTGCATTTTGGACTTGCCAGGGGCCTGTAGTCCCTTTGTTTTGGCCAATTTCTCCCATTTGGAATGGGCGTATTTACCCAATGCCTGTACCCTCACTGTATCTAGGAAGTAACTAATTTGCTTTCGATTTCACAGGCTCATAGGCAGATGGGACTTGCTTTGTCTCAGATGAGACTTTGGAGTTGGACCTCTGAGTTAATGATGGAATGAGCTAAGACTTTGGTGGACTGTTGGAAAGGCATGATTGTGTTTTGAAATGTGAGGACAGAAGATTTGGGAGGGGCCGGGGCAAAATCATATGGTTTGGCTGTATCCCAACCCAAATCTCATCTTGAATTGTAGTTCCCATTATCCCCA
Organism: Colobus angolensis palliatus; assembly: GCF_000951035.1. Lineage (NCBI taxonomy): Eukaryota > Metazoa > Chordata > Mammalia > Primates > Cercopithecidae > Colobus > Colobus angolensis. The sequence continues at coordinate 6,954,563 of NW_012114566.1, forward strand.
TGTGCCATGGGAGGGGCCTGGTGGGAGGTAATTGAATCATAAGGGCAGTTACCCCCATGCTGTTCTTATGATAGTGAGTGAGTTCTCAAAAGATCTGATGGTTTTATAAGGAGCTTTTCCCCATTTGCTTGGCACTTCTCTCTTCGGCCAGGATGTGAAGACAGACAAGTTTGCTTTGGTTTCCACCATGATTGTTTTCCTGACGCCTCCCCAGCTGTATGGAACTGTGAGTCAATTAAACCTCTTTCCTTTATAAATTACCCAGTGTTGGGTATTTCTTCATAGCAGTGTGGGAATGGACTAATACAAGGAACATATATTGCTAAGTGAAAGAAGTTAATCTGACGAGACTATAAAAGTTGTAAGATTGAAACTATAAAACATTCTGGAAAAGACAAAAGTATAGAGAGAGACAGGATCAGTTGTTACCAGGAATTCTGAAGGAGGGAGAGAGGAAGGGATGAACAGATAAAGCAGAGAGGATTTTCAGGGCATTAAAACTATGCTGTATTATACCACAAAGGTGAATATATGTCATTATAATGTTTGTCAAAATGCACAGAAGGTGTAACACAAAGAACAAAACTGAATTTTAGGCCTTTGGTTGACAATGATGTGTAAATATCGGTTCGTCTATTGTAACAAATATACACCACTGGGGTGGGGGAGGTTGATGGTTGGGGGAAGGCTAAAGGGGACTATCCTCTATATTTCCTACTCAATTTTGCTCTGGACCTAAAATGTTCTTAAAGTCTATTAATTATTTTTAAATTAATTACATAAGACAAGTTATTTCTAAAATAAATTTCAGGTTCTGGTATGTGCAGTTTAATATTAAATGTAATGCAATGGTTCTCCTGCTCATATAACAAAAAAAAAAAAGAGAGAGAATGCACCTTTTCCTTAAAACATATCAGATTCTTTGAAAAATATGTTTCTCCAAGAGAAGTTGATCATATGCAATTTTATGAGAAATCCGACAGGTTTCCCATGTTGAGGAGCAGTTCTTATTGCCAAAATACGAAGTTTTACAACGTCAGCTTCACTTTTACAATGATGGTTTCAAAAGATTACGTCCCCAATGCCAATAAAGATGCTTATACACCAAGCAGCCAATGTTCACCAATATGTTTAACTCCAGAGTTTTATCATATTACATATAATTGATTTCTTCAATCTCTTGATATTTATTGCTTTTCTCTCCTAACATATTTTTAAAATTCATGCATAAAGATCTCCCAATATAAAAAATTATTAAGAGCTGCCAAAAAAAAAGAACAAGTTCATGTCCTTTGCAGGGATATGAATGAAGCCAGAAACCATCATCCTCAGCAAACTTACACAGGAATAGAAAACCGAACGCGGCATGTTCTCACTCATTAGTGGGAGTTGAACAATGAGAACATATAGACACAGGGAGGGGAACATCACACACTCGGGTCCATCAGCAGGTGGAGGGAAAGGGGAAGGAGAGCATTAGGAAAAATACCTAACGCATGCGGGGCTTAAAACCGAGATGAAGGGTTGACAGATGCAGCAAACCACCATGGCACATGTATATCTATGTAACAAACCTACCCATTCAGCACATGTATCCCAGAACTTAAAGTTAAAAAAAAAATTTTTTTAAGCAGTTGCCAAGTTGTAGATACATTAAACATTAAATGAGCTTAATATAGACATCTTGTTTCAAAAAGTAAAGTCTAATATCAGGATATTTTACTAGTAGGTTCTTAAGAACACAGAGATAGCAAATAAACTAAAAAAAAATTTTAAAGATGAGCAGAAGACAGTCTCTACTCCAGAAACAAACTGGAAAAAAAAAACAGAACAAAAATAATGAGCACTTCATCATCAATGAAACAAAGACACGGCCATAACCACAAACCACAAACTATTTTTAAAAATCTGCCAAATTATGCGATATATGGAATCAAAATGAGAAGTAATCCTGAGAGCCTAACTGCACCCCCTAAGAACTCAAGCAGAACAAAGATTTCCCTAAAACTTGAATGGTTCTAAAGCCCATTCCAGTAAACTCTAATTGGAGTTATGATATTAAGTTTCTACCTAGGAGAAAATAGGAAAGGTTTCTCCACAAAACATGTCTATACCACAGGAGAGAGAAAAAAAAACAAGACCTTCTTATTGTCAATGACCTAGCTTCCTAGCTCAGAATGTCTGCCAAATGGGGTCGAGGGAGAGGATGCACCTGTCACTGGACTGCTTACTACATAGGCTCGCTCCTATGACTCATGGGCCTCAATGGCACAGTGACCTTCACAGCGCTACAAACTGAGGTGAGACATGACCCTCAAAGAAAAGAAATATCTTGGGTGATGGAGTATTTGAGATAATCCAAATGGAAGCACAAATTAATGTCACTTATCTCCTCTCCCCAATACTCAATACATGCATCTAACATCACACTTTTTTCAGGCAATATCTGTCCTTAATGAAATTGATCCTATTCAAAAATGAGTAACAACCAGAAATAAATCAGCAAAGAAATTACACAGAACTACCAAAAATTAGGGTAGAGAAACATAGACAAATGGCAGATTAAGAAAAAAAACTGTCAACAGAGACAGAAAAATCATACAAATAATTTCCAGTCTAAAAGAAATAATAAAGAATATAAGCTACTTCAAAGTAAAGGGGTTCAAGAAAAATTATGAAATATCTAAGAAAAGATAAGACAACCAAAGGAGATCAAAAAGCAAGCTGGCAGGCTAAGGGTAAAAACTGGGAGGAAAAATCATAAATTAAAGCCACCAATGAAGTGACAACAACAAAACAGAATATTCAATACTGAAACAGTCAGAAAAAGAAGGGATAGGCATAAAAAAAAAGATGAAATGGGAAATACAAAGATATATAAGAGATGAGATGATAAGTATAGAAGGTAAAAGACACCCAGTTAATACATACTTAACATTCTTGGGGGGAAAAAAAAACAGAACAAATGAAAGAGGAAAAAACAAGGAAAGACAGAATAAAAGAAAACTTTTACTTAGGGAGAAGAAAGGAAATACTAACAAAAGAAATTGTTCCAGGAAAACTGAATTCAAAGTAATTAACACTAAAACAAATTTTTCTGATGTTATGGAATTCAAGAGAGCTAAAACGTAAATGTGAATTCCTTAGGTCATCAAGGTAAGAAAATCAATTCTGGCCTTAGACTTCTCTATATTACCATCGGTCACCATTCTCTGGAGATGGAGGGCAATGTCTTTCAGAGTTACAAGGGAAAGATATGAAATCCAGTTATGTGATACCCAGCCAAGTTGACCATAAAGTTTAAAAGCAACCTACAAACACTTTCAAGCATCCAATTACTCAGAAAATACAACATCCATAAGCTCTTCTTAAGAAGTGTATACACATAAGGACAGACATATAAGTATGTAGATATAGATATAACCAAAAGGGAGAACTATCAAATTCAGCCAGCTAAGAAATGAATCAAAATAAACAGTAAAAAAAAAAAAGAAATGGATATATGTGTTAGTATAAAGACTATATTTATTTTTGCAGGATGGACATAGAATAGCTGATTTGTCCTTGGAATGAATGGGTTTTTTTTACAGAAAGTAGTCATATTGACAGGGTATGAATAATAAACAAGGCTGCTTTAATGCTAACTCCCATTATCAAGTAAAAAGAAAAGAATAAAAAGGTATACTAAATTCTAACAGAATAAGCTGGGGAGAATTGTTCCTACAGCCACAGGTACCCCAGAGAAACAAGTTCTTCCTTTTCTGATCATCCAGAGATAGGAGGACAGTCAGTGGATGTCAGCAGGTACACCAAAAGTGCATTTCCAATAGCCTCAGAAAGTCCTGTGAAATGGCAACCGGACCTCTTGCGTTTTTTTTGTTTGTTTGTTTAGAGACAGAGTCTCACTCTGTTGCCCAGGCTGGAGTGCAGTGGCACAGTCTCAGCTCACTGCAGCCTCCACCTCTTGGGTTCAAGTAATCCTCTCACCTCAGCCTCCTGAGTAGCTGGGATTACAGACACACATCACCACACCTTGCTGATTTTTGTATTTTTAGTAGAGACAGGGTTTCATCATGTTAGCCAGGCTGATCTCAAACTCCTGACCTCAAGTGATCCACCCACCTCAGCCTCTCAAAGTGCTGGGGTTATAGGCATGAACCACCCTGCCCAGCAGGATCTCTGCTTTTATGAAGCCAACTGGATTTATTATTTCCATGGCAAAAACTGCAATGACTTTTGCACCAACCTAATAGTCATGACTCTTTCTGAGAGTGACGAAGCATTCTGGGGTTTTGCTATTCAGGAACAAATAATCCACAGATCTTTTAAAAAATATACAACTAAAAGAAAATATAACTCTTACATCTGAAGGATTATACTTAAACTAAAATGAAAACTTGTTATTTTATAATCAAGTTGCACAGGCCAATTTATTTTACTCTACAGAAATTCAGGGTCTAAGAAAAGAAATTTATTCTTTAAAAAATAAAAATAAAGTGGTATTTATTTGGGGTTATTGGTTCCCCAGAATGGAATTTCCTCAGTTATCACATCTCTCAGGATTTTAGGACAATTTTCCATTATAAAAGAGTAGGTAGTAAGCACTGACTGCTTTTAAATATAAAACTAAAACTAAATAACTATGAAAATTAATTATAAAATAGAATGCAAATGTTGCACAGCTTGACAAGGTACAAATTTAATATAACTAATAAAACTTTGGAGGTGGAAGAAAGAAAGTCTGCTAATTTTTAACTTTTCATAGCAGGAAACTGATGAAATAATGTAGCTAACTTTTAAAATGAAATGATCCTAGTCTCTTAACATTTGTCATAATTTTTTTTTTCAACTTTAGTGAGAACACTTATTGTGAATTCCTTATTGTAAAAAAAAATCACTTAATTACTGTAATTCTTTCATTTTTAATTTCTGTTCAAATGAAATAATATCATTTTTATTTAAACAAAAATAGTACATAGGATACTCCTGCTTCACCTTCCCCTCTATAAATGTATGTATATGTGTGGGTATTTGTGGGTGTGGGTATGCAGAAGAGGGAAAACATCTAAAGTGAAGTTCCAAGTTATAATGATTATTTATGTGTAGTAGAATTTAATTTTTTATCCTTAATGCTTGTAATTTTTATAGTGAGTACATAATCATTTAAAGCAAATCTTTATTTTAAGAGCTTAGTAAGGCAACATCATTTAAATCATAAATCTGACTCAGAACAGTAAATCAAACATGCCCCCACATACTCCTGTACTTATTCATTCACTCATTTATTCAATCAGTAACTAATGCCCTCTATATAGAAGTAAAATAGACATTAAACTGTATTAAACTTAAGTGAGTGCCATCAGGCACTTAATAAGAGAATGCTTATACTAGATAATTATAAACCATACATGAAACATGTTATGTTCTAAATGAAAGGCATTGTTCTAATGAAATATAAAACCTGGAAGAATAAATACAACATAAATACAACTAACAGAATTTAAACATTAATTCATACTTAGTGAATGCTATAAATTTTTTTGTAATATAGCAGATATAAGATTAAAAAAAAAAAAAAAGGAGGTCATCTTATTCCCACCTTTAAACTAAAGCAAAATCTAAATAAATAAAAATGGCATCTCAACATAGTGGCATAGGATTTGAGCTTTTCTATTGGGAAAAAGGAACCATACTTCCCATTCTAGAAAAAATTGTTTTCTCTCACTCTGCCTTATTGTTATTCAGTATCTTCTACCTCATGCTATTCTCCTGAGTTACCTCCCTCAGTACAGCCTACCAGTCTAATAAGCTTTTTGGCATAAGGGGGAAAGTCTAATGCCTTCTTAGCATATTTTTTCCTAAGAACACATTTAATCAAATAGATGAGGAATTTCTAATTCCTCATCTCATAATTGTGTTGCTCTTTTTAAGAAACAATCCTTAAGAATTAACTGAATGAACAAAGTGATGGGAACTACCAGATTAAACTATTTACCAGAAACATTCTAAATTTCAGGGAGGGGGGAGGATATTTAAGCAAAAACAGTAACTAGCAAAACCTAAAAAGATTATTTTTTCAAAAATATGTATATCAATGCATGTCCTTGATTTACACCTGGTTTTGTTCTGAAATGGGGGAAAGCCCAGATAACAACTCTTCAAAAAGGTTAAATATAATTTCCTCCAGTTGCTTTTTGAAACCCACATACATAATGACATTTGTTAGTTGAGTCTCCACATATGCCCTGCAAAAAAGTGGTAAACATTCTCAAAGATGATGCAAACTGCAGGTATGCAACAGGAAATGCTAAAAAGTATACTATTTATACAGTGTTGAAAGCTCTCAGGGAGATGATTCAAAAGTATTTTAAAACCATTCTTTGAAACTTGAAGTGCATTTAGCACCAAAACACAGATTTTATAAATATGAATGATAAACTTTATGTAAGTTATGAATTGCATATATCTTGTCATTTTTGAAAATTGTTTTGCTGGAAGACAATGCGATTATGCAGCACCTTCTTTTTATTTTTTTGCCCTCCATATCAACATAGAAGAATTCAGAGGGGAAAAAAGTTAAAGCTGATCCATTTAAGTAACTTTGATACAAGCATATCCAATTTTCTCTCCACACCCAGAGTAAAAAGGGTGGAGACAGAAAGAGAAGAAAAGAGGAGCATTAACAAAATGGAAAGTAAGATTGTAGACAGCAGAAACATGTGGGCTCTTCTCCCACAGAACGGAAATGGCAACAATGATATATACACAAAAGGTCAAAAACATGAGCCATGCACCATGGTTAGAAAATGGAAGGTTATTTAGTGAGTCAGGCACTGCCACCCAGCTCCAGCACCAACATTTACCACCATTACCACAGACAATGGAAGATGGCTGCTGGACTGCTCCTCATTAGGAAGTCCAGTGTAGTACCTGCTATCCAAGATGCTATTCTTAAGGGCTTTGGCTAAGGGCTGTAACAATGAAGTATAATTCAGAGTTACAATCCAGCCTGGGCAACATAGTAAAACACTATCTCTAAAAAATTAAAAATTAAAAAATAAGCTGGGGGTTGTGGGTCACACCTCTAGCCTCAGCTACTCAAGAGGCTGAGGCAGAAGGATAGCTTGAGCCCAGGAGTTCGAGGCTGCAGTGAGCTACAATCATGCCACCGCACTCCAGCCTGAGACAGAGCAAGACCCTGTCTCAAAAAAAAAAAAAAAAAAAAAGGGCGGAGGGGAGATGGGAGGGGAGGGAAGGGGACAGGGAGAGGAGGGAGAGGGAGGGCAGGGCAGATGGAATGGGAGGGGAGATAGGACAAAAGGTGAGATGGGAGGTGGGAGGAGAGGGGAGGGGGAGATGGGAAGGGAGGGGAGAGAGGAGAGGAGGGGAGGAGAGGGAAGAATGACATTGCACTTTTTCTTTATTCACCTGAAAGATGTTTTCCAGAGGAAAAGAGAGGGGAGGGGGAGGAGGAGGGGAGAAGGCAGAGGGGAGAGGAGGGGAGGGGAGAGGAGGGGAGAGGAGGGAAGAATAGGTCTGTAGACCATGGCTCACAACCCACATCTCCACAGTCGCATTGACACACTTAAAGCACGTACTGTTTGGCAGGTACACAGCAAGTTTTCAGGATATGTGCTCCCTTCCCTATGTCCCCCTTTCATTCTTTTTTTTTTTTTCACTCAAATTTTTACCTAACAATAAGATCCAAGATATTTAAAACTACACTGTTCCCAGGACCAATAAGAAAGGCTGCCGATTTAAGTTTTAATACAGTGGTTTTGGATACTGTACATTGATATGGGTGACCTCTGATGGTCTCTTTTACACCTACGGAAAACATCGTTCAGGTGAATAAAGAAAAAGTGCAAAGTGTACTTTGTGCAAAGATGTCTGGACACAGTGTCACTATATTTGGATCCTGGTCATGGCTCTACCAATCATGTGCTCTATGGCAAATTACAGTTACCCTGGACCTTGGCTTCCTCATGTGGGAGGATCACCTGAGGTCAGTTCAAGACTAGCGTGGCTAACATGGTGAAACCCTGTCTCTACTAAAAATATAAAAATTAGCTAGGCATCTGATGGCAGACACCTGTAATCCCAGCTACTTGGGAGGCTGAGGCAGGAGAATTGTTTGAACCCAGGAGGAAGAGGTTGCAGGGAGCCAAGATCATACCACTGCACTCCTGCCTGGGTGACAGAACGAGACTTTGTCTCCAAAAAGAAAATCAGAATACTGCACTAGACCAAGATACTTTCTGGCTTTAAAATTGTAATCTATTGTCTAAGTATTGCTTGAAATTCAACTGTGCTAGGCATTATAAAAGACAAAAAGAATGAGTATGAGGTCCACCTAAATATAAGGAACTGACAAGCTACCTAGACAGAAGAGAGACAGATACATTACAATTAATTAATGGGAGCTATTCATGTATATAACATAAGCACTATGATAGAAACATTATATAATAATATAAAAAGATACACTATATAATAAAATAAAAATACCTTCCCTAAAACAATGAGGGATAAAAGAAGCTGTAGAAAGAGCCTGAACTAAGAAGAGAAGCAGAACGTAAGTTTGCAAGCCTCCTGTACCTCATGTTTAAAATGCAGATAATAACACCTAATATGTATTTGTCAAAACACAAAGGGGATAAATTATATGATCTCTTAAGGGTCTACTGAGAGCCAATATCATATATTCTATATGGATACAGATAACAAAATTTTAAAAGCTGAAAAGACAATCTTATTGTGGGGAAAAAAACTAATTAGAGAGGTGAGGAGGAGAATTAATTGAGAATACTTTGAAATTTTTAGTATGGCACCCAACCAAGATCCTTCACAATGTGGTCCCAACTTTCCTTTCTAGCCTTATTTCCCACATCCCACCACCACCAAATCTCACATTTTCAGGGGGCTATTTATCATACCCTGATTTTGGTCCCAAATAACTGAAAATAAGCAAATGTGACTTAAAACCAAATGGATCAAAACAGAGATATGAAAATTCCCCTGCTTCCTTAGTTCTTGCGACTTCCCTGTAACTTGACAGAATATTTAAACATATCTAAAGGGAGAATGCACCCATCCAGAAGGTATGGGAAATACAGGTGAGGCTGATCAGGAAAGAAATCCAAGAAGTCACCTAGGCAAATGCTGACAAAGTCAAGCTAAGCTACCATGAGAGGGAAAGTGGTGGCTGACTTGACTCCAATAACATAGTTTCCTTGGCAAAGATATTCCTATAGTGGGTAAGATTGCCTCAAGCTAACTGAGGCGAGAGATACTTCTTCAAACAAATATCCTTCCTGGTTCTCTTTCCATGCTCAACTTGTGGTCTTCCAGTAATGTGACTTCCCATATATCTTGCCAGGAGAGAAGGAGCACAATGGTCAGAAACACTGAGTAAACTTGACAGCTGTATTTCTCAATCAATTGACCTCCATATTAATAACCTGGCTTCCCAAGAATCCTGTCTACAGGAAGACAGGGAGGAAGTGTAATGATTTGTCAAGTTAAGCAATCCAATCTACTTGACAGTTGTATTTCTCATTGTAAATTAATAAACTGACACACCAACAAACTATATATATAAATATATAGATATCCATGTATCAGTTTCCAAGATCTTGGTTAATGTAAGCCCACTCCTGAGACAGACCCACTCCCAATGGGCTCAGACAATCAGGTGTCTGAAAGTATAAGGTCAAACACCAGACTTGAACTGGGATGATTCAGCCAAGGCAAGGTCAGTCACTTGAGGCCTATCAGCAGCAATACACCACTTTGCATGGCCTTGCAACAAATGCCTTTAACATTCACACTACAAAATATGGCATACATATCTGTAAGTTCATTCCTGTATTCACACAACATTTCAACATTTCCTTTTTCAAGAACGCCCTCGGCCGGGTGCCTGTAATCCCAGAACTTTGGGAGGCTGAGGCGGGCAGATCACGAGTCAGGATATCAAGACCATCCTTGCTAATACGGTGAAACCCCCCCTCTACTAAAAACACAAAAAATTAGCCGGGGGTGGTAGCACGCATCTGTAATCCCAGCTACTCGGGAGACTGGGCAGGAGAATCGCTTGAACATGGGAGGTGGAGGTTGCAGTGAACCGAGATCGCACCACACAGCACTCCAGCCTGGCGACAGGGCGAGACTCCGTCTCAAAAAAAAAAAAATGCCCTCCTCCCACCCCTTCTCTAACTGTAGACCTCCTCCTCTTCCTTTAAGGCTACAGCTCAAATGTCCATTCTTATGTCACATCTTCCCCAATTACTCAGGTAAAATTAATCACATCCCTAGCAACCTAGGCACACCACCTTCTGCCAGTACTCTCAAATCAGAGTGGAAAATCCAGTTTGACTCATTCCATCAACTGTTCACCTCCCCAACGAGGCCCACACATTCATCTATATTCCCAGCTCCTATCATGGCCCCCTGTATGCTCTAAGTGTTCACTAAGAGTTGAGAAGTAGAAGTTAAAGAGCTGGAATACGTAAAGAATTTGAGGTGAAGTAATTCTATAAAGGGAGAAAATAATCAGCTAAGAAGGTGAGAAAGTAGGACTAGATGAGGTCATTGTGAGAAGAAAACAAGGTCAAAAGCAGAGTTCACTGTGGAGGGTTACTGGAGAAAATGATGGAAAGGAAATTTATGACCAAATAATTGAAGACACTAAAAGGTTAATAAAGGGGTATAAATGGATTAACTAGCAAAAGGAAGCCAAAGTAAGTTCTTAGAAAGAGGGGTAACATCCAGAATTTGAAAAATGGCAAACAAAAAGTGGTTGTAAAAAAGAATCAGAGCTTGGGAGCCAGGGTTGAAATCACTACCCCACAGCCCCATCACACTTAACTTCTGTAAGCCTCAATTTCCTTATACATAAAATTTTCCTTACCTATAGATATAACAATATCTACTTTGCATGGTAGTTTTGAAGATTAGATGGTATTTAGATCAGTGACTGAGACATTGTACCAATTGATAGTAGGTGCCACAGTGATTGGTTTTACAAACATTAATCTAGCAATGTAAGTAAATTGAATTAAAGGAGGACTGGAAGTTGAAAGATATCTTAAGAGGAAATTGCGATAGTCACTTGCTTTGGGCACAGGTATAATCTTAAATTCACTTTACCTTGGCCTTAGTAACGGCTTTACCCTTAATCAGCAATGATACCTCAGGCAAGTCACTACTACTTTCAGTACGTATTTCCCCATCTGCAGACTGAGTTAATTAACTCTGGCCTTCTTATTTCACAAATTTGTTGTATGGGTTATTTTAAATCAAGAAAAAAATACATTTGAAAGTGTTTCACAAACTATAAGGTACTTTAGGGAAAAGACAGAAATGAAGAACACTGGGCAATTTTAGGAAACATTTTCAGGAAAGATTCAAGGACATTAGAGGTATTGGAAAGTAAGGGACATGGCATAAGAGACACCACACTAAAAATGTCAAGGTATTAAAAGAATGCTTCTTTAAAAGAAATGCAGAAATTTAGAGGGAAAAAAAATACTCTGAAGGAGATGATTTGGGATCTATTCTAAAATGAATGTGCAGGACTAGAGTTTAGGTGATAGGCAATGATGGGAAATGGAACTCTGAGAATCACCAGCAATATCTATTAGGGTGAGAGAATTATGATTTATCTATGATACAAATGCTAAACAAGAAGAACTAAAGTTATTATAAGATTCAAAATGGAATAAGTAAACGCCTAGCAAAGGAAAAGTACAAACCCACCCTAACATCTCAGAGACAGGTATTACCAGAAGAAGAGTGGGCAGCAGAGACTTCAAAGGAAAGTGCTCGTGTAGCTGAAAAGCCAAGGTCATGTGACATTAGCATGTCAAGGAGATTGAGAACTGCAAAAAATAACCCTCCACATTTGGCTAGATGTGGTCACCAGTGACCTTCACGAGTACAGTTCCAGTACAGAGGTGGGACAAAAGCCAGATTGCAAGGAGTTAATCATAATTCTATGATCCTAACACGAAAAAGCAGTTGCCAGTAAACTGAAGGTGAAATTCACAGATAAGAGAAAAGCACATTTAATAATTGAAAGGGGACAAACTTGATCTCAAGAAATCTTCTTAGGATTTTTAACACTTCCATAGGAGAAACAGAACTATGGTTTTTCAAAATCTCCCGAAAGTTATACATAAGTAGTAAAATAGATGAAAATTTTCCTGCAACCGAAAGACAAAAAAAGAGAGAGGTGAGTTAGCCCTAATAGTGATCTAAATATTTGATTACAATTCATTTACATGCTCTAAATAAGGTATTTCAATACATTACACTTACTAACAACTGTAGTGCTATGGACTCACTGTTTGTGTCTCTCAAAATTCATATGTTAAACCCTTATCCCTAGTGTGATGATATTTGAAGGTGGGGCCAATGGGAGGTGATACAGTTTGAATATTTGTTCCCTCTAAATATCATGTTGAAATTTGATTTCCAATATTGGAGGTACTGGAGGTGTTGGAGGTGGGGCCTGATGGGATGAGTTTGGATCTGGAAATCAGATCCCTCATGAATGACCTGGGGGCCATTCTCATGGTAATGAGTGAGTTCTGGTTCTATAAACTCCCCACAAGAACTGATTGTTACAAATAGCCTAATGGTTTCCTCCCTTCTTTCTTCCTCCCTCTAACGCCTGCTCCCTTTCTTCTGCCATAAGTGGTAGTTCCCTGAAGCCCTCACCAGAAGCAGATGCTGGTGCCAAGTTTCTTGTACAGCCTGCAGAACTGGGAGCTTAATAAACCTCATTTCTTTCTAAACTACCCAGACCCAGGTATTCCTTTATAGCAATGAACAATAGACTAAGGCAGGAGTATTTAGGATTTGAGGGAGAAGTCCTCATGAATGGGGCTAGTGCCCTTATAAAGGATGCCAAAGAATTTCTTTCCTCTCTGCTCTCTGCTATGTGGCAATACAATGAGAAGGTGGCCATCTGCTAACCAGGAAGCAAGCCCTCACCAGACAAAGGATGTGCTAGCACTTTGATCTTGGATTTCCCAGTCTCCAGAACGGTAAGAAATAAATATCTGTTGTTTAAACCACCCAGTTGAGGATGTATTTGTTATATAACAGCCTAAACTGACCAAAAAATATAGACAAGTCAAGGTAACCTTTGTGGGAATGGACCAAAAAATATAGACAAGTCAAGGTAACCTTTGTGGGAATGAATAAATTATATATTACTAAAAAGAGTAGTTAAATAATATTACCACGTTGTAATTATTAAGTAAACATTCTTTTCTAATGGCCCCAAATTTCCATTTCTTTTGTTTTTTTTTGTTTTTGTTTTTGTTTTTTTTGACTCTTGCTCTGTCGCCCAGACTGGAGTGCAATGGCACGACCTTGGCTCACCACAACCTCCACCTCCCAGGTTCAAGTGATTCTTCTGCCCCAGCCTTCCGAGTAGCTGGGATTACAGGCACCCGCCATCATGTCCAGCTAATTTTTGCATTTTTGTAGAGACAGGGTTTCACCATGTTGGCCAGACTGGTCCTGAACTCCTGACCTCAGGTGATCCGCCCGCCTCAGCCTCCCAAAGTGCTAGGATTACAGGCAGGAGCCACCGCACCCAGCCCCCAAGTTTCCATGTCTTAAAGCCTATATAAATCTACATAAGATATTACAAATGTCTTTTTGAGTTTCCATTCATAATATACACTAACCGATATTTGATTTAAATAAGCACTCACAGTTACTTTTAATTCACTTAAAAGTAAAATATAATCCCAAAAGATCATTTTTAAATAATAATAATTCTAAAAACCATAACGGGAGAAGCTGAGTAAAACTCCCCCTAGAATCTTAAGGGTCCTAGGATGTTGCTTGATGCAGTTCTTCAAAAGAAAAGAGAAAGAGAGAAACAGATTCTGCTTGTACCCCAATTGCCAAAACTTTTGTCCTAATCTCACAACCGTGAATGATATCAAGTTAATTTTTAAACTTTTTTATTTTTTGCATAGTTAAATGTTACACCAAACTAATAATATATAAATACAGACATAATCCAAAAATATCATTTGGGTCAAGTTTTATCCTTCTCACCCCAAAAATCTATGGTCAAAAGTACTAATTATAAATAACTGATTATATATAGTTGGCTCTTTTTGCTTTCCAAGATATGGAAGGGGTTCTAATGAAACATGCCAAAATAAAACGACCTAAGAAAAATATACAACAGGCCAGAAAAATCCAAATTTCCCTGATTCTGACTAAGGTCCAGAAGGAAAGAACACTAAACTAGAAGTTAGGAACTCTGGTTTTAGTCCAGTCCACACGGAAAAACCAGTTAATTGCTATGCTATCCAACTTCCTCATTTAGTAAAAAAAAAAAAAAAACTCACCTACTCCACCTACTTCCAAAACTGTTATAATCACAAAATAAAACAGCATATATAAGAAATATAATTACATTTGTGAAGCATTATAATTTTAATACACAGAGAGTGTCACAAATACAAGGCAGTAACTATTAATCATTATTTTATAGTTTAGATGGGTTATTTTAATTAATCTATATACTCTATGCTTAACAGATTTTTTAATACCACATTTTATTATTTCAATTATTCTCTGAAAGCTAATGGACATACTTAGTTGTGAATGTCTATACAGTAAAATGCTGATTATCCAGTCAGTTAGGATTTCTACATTGTTTAGAAAGTGGTCTCCCAGAAATAGGAATGCTTTTACACTGTTGGTGGGAGTGTAAATTAGTTCAACCATTGTGGAAGACAGTGTGGCAATTCCTCAAGCATCTAGAACCAGAAATACCATCTGACCCAGCAATCTCATTACTGGGCATATACCCAAAGGATTATAAATCATTCTACTATAAAGATACATGCACATGTATGTTTATTGCAGCGTAATTTACAATAATTGCAGCAAAGACTTGGAACCAACCCAAATGTCCATCAATGATAGACTGGATAAAGAAAACATGGTGCATATAAACCATGGAATACTCTGCAGCCATAAAAAAGAATGAGTTAATGTCCTTTGCAGGGACATGGATGAATCTGGAAACTATCATGCTCAGCAAACTAACACAGGAACAGAAAACCAAACACCACATGTTCTCACTCATAAGTGGGAGCTGAACAGTGAGAACACATGGACCACAGGGAGGGGAACATCACATACTAGGGCCTGCTGGGGGTGGGGGGCAAGGGTAGGGAGAGCATGAGTACAAATACCTAACGCATGTGGGGCTTAAAACCTAGACAATGGGTTGATATGGGACAGCAAACCACCACTGCACATGTATACCTTTGTAACAAACCTGCACGTTCCGCCCATGTATCCCAGAACTTAAAGTAAAACAAAAAAAATTAAAAAATAAAAAGAAGGTGATCTTCCAAGAAAAGATAGTAACGGTTAAATGCAAATTGGATAAAAGATATCTCTTAGCTACTCTTAAAAGATCTGGTAGGAAAGAGAAGTTTAAATAATAAATTTAAGATTACTACTATTTACTTACATTTCCTTGAGCAGAGTTCACTTTCTCTAAAATTAAAGATTACAAGTTCTTAATATTTTCTCTTATGTCTAAAATCACTCCCACCTATTACACAACTAATTCTTATTAGTTTTTTCCCCCAGTAAAACAAAACTACATAAACGTACTTCTCTTTTTGGTCCTTCAAGCAAATTTTCACAGGAAGGGTAAGTGTAAAGATTTCTTTATATTTTTAAGCAGAAGTTTGGTCTATTCCTCAAATAAAGTAACTCCATGGAAATAGCTGTTAGATAAAATCATCATATCATAAAACATGACAGCAGTCACAAGCATTTGAAAAGCACTTGAAGTGTGACCCTATTTGCTCACACTCTAGAAATAAACATATAATCCATGCTGCTTTCTTAATCACTAAAATCTAAATATTGAACAGCTCGGCTTCTGATATTCTTTCACCAGCATACAGAAGGAACCAGACTAGCCATTTGAGAATTAGTTTAAGAATTATCCATTTCAGAGCACTGGGTCTCAGAGTACAGTCTTAAAGCCAAATGTAAATCTAGAGTAGAGCAATTTTACTTCTCAGTAACTTTCCTACATAAAGACTGATAAATCACCAGTAAAATTCAGAGTAGACAATAATATAAATAATTACATGTAACCTAACGCTGAAGGTAGTGAGCAAAACTGCGAAGAAGTTTAAAAAACATTTCAGTACTGTTTTCTACAGGGCTCTTTCCAGAATGCTCCCTGCTCCCCCACCACTATGGCTTTTCCCTCAATCTCTACAAGTTTACCCCCCTCCCTTTAAAAAACTGTACTGAGCAAGTCAGGTAATATCTATAGGGAAGGAAAATGAAACAAACTATTCTACTAACTTTGCCTCAACCTGAATCTCTTGTTTAAAGTCTCTAACAATCAATAATCTTAGTTGAAAGAGAAGTCTAAAAACCTTACAAATGAAGCTCCTACATATCCCTCCCTGATCCCATGCCCCTCCTTCTTTCCCAAAGGTAACCACTTTGCTGACATATATGTGTATCATTTCTACCACTGACTATTTAAACATTCTCTATATGTGATTGCTTTTATAGAATGAAACTCCATAAGCCCACAAGCTGTGTCTGATATTGTTCTCTGTGCAGCATCTATTAATCAGCATACTGTAATCATTTAAATGCTACAAATAACTCCAAAGAAAAATTAATATTTAGTGAAACTAAATAGAACCATATATTGTCACAATAGGGGGAAAAAAACAAATTTCTTCCCCATCTATGAAACTCAGTTATGCATCTATTGTATAAAGTTAATCCAAAAATTAAAATCACTGAAAATGTGGGTTTTAATTTAAAATACTGATTGAATATTTAAAATATCAAACAAAATTTAGGTTTGAAAAAATACATCTTTTATCCAAACAATTCCCTATAAACTCAACAATTATAATTTATTCTGATTTTTGTTTCACTACATTAGATGTTATTTTTCCATATTCCCTAAGCAGCAACAAATAACATTATGCATGAGGACTGATCTAATTACATGCCAAAAAAGACAGACCAGCACCCTCACACTCCACATTCCCCTCTGTGGCTCCTTCATACCCCATATGTTGCTAATAAAACTGTTTGAATCATACCTATGAGACAGTTTTACTGACACAGTATCAGGCCTCTGGGTTCTTCACAAGGCAAACTATACTACCAGAACTGTTACAAATGCTAATTTTAAGACTGAGGCAAATGGAAACCTACATTATGTATGTGTGTGTGTGTGTGTGCATGCGTGTGTGTATGTGTGCATGCGCGCGCATGTGTGTGTGCATACACAGGCACAGATATACTTTGGGGCATTAAAATCACAATTTCATTATTTGATTCTTTAACCTTTAAAATCCCCATTTTAGCTATAAAGACATAGAAGGTTCTGACATCTGAATTGCATGAAATTTAAGAAACAGAAAGCCACACAATTTTTTATATTGTTAATATGATCAATTCAAAGATCTGACTGGTAGAAAATAATGACAGCAAGAATTCCTAGTAATAATTATTTTAAAATGCTAAAAGGAAGGGAAAACAATGGAACATTGAAGCAACAATCAGAAATGTACATACCTACTAAACTGATAAATAATCCAATATTTATGTACCTTTCTACTTCAGAAAACTCCAACACTTTCATCTCATGTATATTCAAATTCACCACATGAAATATTTTCTTATAAAACATGAATGCTGAAATGAAATGATTAAGAGCTAAAAAAAAAAAAAAGGTCTGTAAATACTGATATTACAGGAAATGCTCAATTAGATCAAGACAAATGCATTCTCACTTTTTTCTGGAAAATTTCTCCAGGGGACTCCTCCCTAAGATGTTATTCCAACATGACCTCAATTAATCCTCAGGGAACAAGACTTGTTTTAACAAGCTGGCTTATGTACAAAAGGGGTATGACAATTTCTAGTCTCCTCTAAACTGTGATGGCAACAAATAAAAAACAGGAAACAAAGCTGCTGGTTCAAGTACTAACCTTTCATAGGATGGTCTGACCATTATCCCAGGGCTCAAAATGCCCAATCAACACCACAAGGCAGGGGAGAGAAAAGAACTCAAGTTCAGAAGGTTTGAAGGAGTGCTCTAAGGACTGGTCTCCTAAGGAGTAAATTCATGATCAAGAACACACACCAGTGTTGAAACATAACAGTTGTGCCTCGAAGTAAAACATATGACAAGGACATAAATTATTGGATGTAACAATTTATTGGAAGAGAATTTATTGAATTTAAATTATAGAATTCTGGAGTGGGCAGGAATTTGAGGGTCACAACCCTCTCCAAACACAAGACTTCATATAACTTTCTTCTTAGGGGCAATGGCCCAGTGTGACATTGTGATAGTAAGAAATATACGGCCGGGTGTGGTGGCTCACGCCTGTAACCAGAGCACTTTGGGAGGCCGAGGTGGGTGAATCACAAGGTCAAGAGATGGAGACCATCCTGGCCAACATGGTGAAACCCCATCTCTACTAAAAACATAAAAATTAGCTGGGCGTGATGGCACACACCTGTAGTCCCAGCTACTCGGGAGGCTGAGGCAGGAGAACTGCCTGAACCTGGGAGGCAGAGGTTGCAGTGAGCCAAGATCAGACAGAGCAAGATTCCGTCTCAAAAAAAAAAAAAGAAAAAGAAAGAAAGAAATATATATTTGTTCTCCAACCATGGTTCCTGGCATAGAGCTCCTAGAGTCCTTGTGATTTCCTAAGTAATAGGGGCACTAGCAGAATCTTGTTCTATTTGGTCTTTGACCTCAGTTCCTGACAGAGTTCCTAAGACTTTTGTAATTTCCTGATAGGAGAATCTTGACACAGTTTCTAAATCTCTTGGAATTTCCTGTGTGATAGGAGCATGTATTGTTCTAATGAGGTGACTCTTAGTAGGCTCCTGGATACCCTCAAGACGGGGGCTGGGTGCCAGGATACAAACCATGTGATTAGTGGGCTGGAACTTTCAGCCCCATCCCCTGACCTTTTGGGAGGTGATGGGGTCTGAACGTTGATTGAGTTGATCACCAACGACCAATGATGTAATCAATCATGACTATATAATGAACCTCCATAAAAACCCCAAAGGGGTTCAGTTCGAGGAGTTTCCAGGTTGCTGAACGCATGGAGATAATGGGAAGGTGGTATGCCTAGAGAGGGCATGCAAGCTCTGCACCCCACCAGCCTTGTCCTGTGCATCTGTTTCCTCTCTAGCTGCTGGTCCATACTTTTTGTGATATCCTTTATAATAACCCAGGAAACATAAGTGTTTCCCTGAGTTCCATAAGCTCTCCTAGCAAATTAAACCTGAGGAGGAGGTCATGGGAACCCTGATTTATATTTTATACCCAGTCAATCAGAAGCACAGATCACAACCAGAGACTTGCGACTGGCATCTGAAGGTGGGTTGTGGGGAGCAGTACTGTGGGACTGAGCCCTTAGCTGTAGAATCTGACCCTATCTCCAGGTGGATGGGGTCAGAATTGAATTCAATTATCGGACACCCAGTTGCTGTCTAATGGAAAAATGTGGTGTTAACAGTGTTGAGTGCTGTATGAGAGTAAGAAAAAAAACTTTGTTTTTTTCCTTTACACTCAACATGTTTGGGAAAACTCACCATGATGAAGAGCTAAAAATTCAACCCTTGGAACATTCCTTTGAAGTCTTGAATGGCCGGGCGCAGTGGCTCAAGCCTGTAATCCCAGCACTTTGGGAGGCCGAGGCAGGTGGATCATGAGGTCAGAAGATCGAGACCATCCTGGCTAATAAGATGAAACCCCATCCCTCCTAAAAATACAAAAAAATTAGCTGGGTGTGGTGGCAGGTGCCTGTAATCCCAACTACTTGGGAGGCTGAGGCAGGCGAATCACTTGAACCCGGGAGGTGGAGGTTGCAGTGAGCCAAGATTGCGCCACTGCACTCCAGCCTGGGCAACAGAGTGCGACTCGGTCTCAAAAAAAAAAGCCTTGAATGTTAGTATGCTATTTCTGCCTAAGCCCTCTTCCCTGTCAGGGACATTGGCCTGTCTACTTAGACTTCAAAATCTGACCTATTCCATCAGACTCAGACTTTGACTTTGTCCACTAGACTCTAAGTGTCCTCTTACATGTCAGACCTTCTAAATATAATTATGACCCTGGTCTGTTACCACCTCAGGTCAGTTCCCAGAACCATCTGCCCTCATCTATGAAACAGCATAAATACCACCATTCCCACTGCCTACTGCTCAGACTTAACAGCCCCATGATTGCAGGGAAGCTTAACGCTTAAGGAATCCATCCTGGCCTCACCAGTCCAACAATCTATTCCAATTCACATATCTATACTAGCATTTGCTTGGCTGTTACTTTACCAGGGCACAAGACCACCTGAGATTCTGATAAAAACTACAGATCTTCTCCTCTGAAGAAGGCCTGAATATATATACATAGTCGTAAATAATTTCACAGAGTTCCCATGAATCCTAAGAACTCTTGCTAACTATAACAGGAACTCTCATATTTAGAAAATTAAATACATATTCCACACACACACATACACAGACACACATGCACACATGAGGAGAAATTTTATTTATGTCTATAGTGGTATGTAAAGACATGCTTTTTTCAGTATTTCTCAAATCAGAAAAGTTCTAGTATGAAGTAAGGCAGACAATAGGTACCCACTAGCTACATGTACAGTACATGAAATGTGGCTAGTACCACATGTTTAAATGATACCCTGGATATACTGGGTTAAACTAAACATATTATTAAAATTTATTTCAAATATTTATTTTTACTTTTTTTAATGTGGCTATGTTAAAAATTAAAAATTAAAATTATACACATGGCTTGCATTATATTTCTATTAGACAGTACTAGTCTACAGAACCATAAAACAGATATTATACTTCATGAAAACTTTACCTTCATCCCAACTCCACCACCACCATAACTGTGTTCAAAGTAATACAAATTATTTACATTTGCAAAAGTTTTGCATGGATCTAGGTTTTAAGACATCAATTCAACAAGAATATATACTTTTCTTCTGATGGGCAAAAATGAGCAAACCTGACAGCCTGACAGGAATGCTATATCCACATACCCTAATGCAAAACTGTGAAGCTAAAAAAGAGTTACAAGACATTCTTAAAAATCAACTTTATATACTATAAGCTACATAAACACAACAGAATCTATTTAGAGTCTTACACTGTTTTAATAATTGGGCTTCACCTACAAAATATTTTTTTTCTTTACTAGAGAACTTCCCTCCTATCAACACTTGTTGGATTGACATTTTCCCTTTCCCCTTTTGAAACTATCATCTCTTTTAAGAGAGCAAAGGTGCTAAATCAGTATGTCCCATGCCCCTTTCCTTTTTGAAAGTTGTTGCACATACAGAAGATTTGTCCTCAACACCCACCCAATCCCATTCTAGCATGTCATACAATATAAAAATGGCTAGAAAGCTAAAGTGTGCTTTCGCTAGACCTCCTTGCAACTAGTATCTGCATATGCCTGGGATTCCCAAGGAGAAACACTCCTAGGAAGCCAAAGGGAGAAAGAAGACATGGAAAGTCAGCATCAAACACAGGCAGATCCACCAATGATGACAGGCGAGGTAATGATTCTTCCAGGGCCAGCAGCAAAAACTGAAGCTCTTCATTTGGTAGCTTCTAAATTTGAGCAGAGCATTAGGGTTCTGAGACCAGAAATGGTGCACAGCTCACTTAGTAAGACAGCTGAAAAGTGTGGTTCTAGCAGGAGTTGTACCTAGAAGCTCAGTCTATAGTCTTTTCCTTTTGCTCCCTCAAAGACCTAGTAAACCATTACACCTTAATAAATCCCCTTCTGCTTAAGTTAGCTCTAACATTTCTGTTGCAAGTAAGTTACTTAGCCTCTTGGTTTAGCCTCATGAGTTCTAAGTGCAAAGAGTGGAAGAAAACTCAATATATATTAGGGATAACAGACACTGAAATTCTGTAGTATGAAAGGAAGGAAGGGGACACAGCAACATTTATTACAAAAATTACCATGCACCTACTACGAGCCAAGAGTTTTACATGTAGTCTCACTTAATCTCCACAATAACCCATCACGGTGAGTGTTTTCCTTTCTTTTTTTTTTTTTTGTTAAGCTGTTGAGAAATGGAAGAGAAACTAAGCAACTTGCCCAAGATGCACAACTCATGACTGTTGGAGTAATGACTGATCAAGATCTGTCTGACTGCAAAGCCCAGGTTCTTTCTATACCACGTCTTTTACTGAGCACCACAGCCACAGTGCTCAGCATGCATGGGCTAATTAAATTATCCACCGTGATGGAATCATCACAGAGCCAGGAAAGCAATTCCTGAAAAGTGTCACCTAGACCATTAATATAGTATGCCCTGTAGAGTCAAGTGTGATGTTCAAATACAGAAATAACTAGATGATGATTATAATGATAATAGCACCCAACTACCATTTACTGAGTGCCTATGTTTAAAGTGTTTCATATACATTATTTCATTTAATCCCTTGAACATCCCAGTAACAAATGCACAGTAGGTGCTGCTTTCATTTTACCACAGAATAAAATGAGATGTAGGGAGATTAAGAACTCTTGTCAAAGATTACCGCTCAAGTCAAGTTCCATGGCACAATTTGAACCCAAGTCTTTATGATACTCCAGTATGTGGGTGAGGATCACACCTTATATATATTTCCTATCTTCTACAGGGCCAAACAAGGACTTTATGCAAATAAATATTCAATAAATCAGTGATTTTTACTTTGAAATTAGGGACATCAGATGCACATCAAAAAGGTTATATAACTTCAGCAGTCTAGGCAGACATAGTGAAAAGACATAAAGGCCAATGTTTTCCAGGAAGAGTGAAAGGATCAGACCCGCCCTGCTTCCCTCACACTCTTCTAGCTTGCCCACCCTCTACTGCATCTCCTCACAGCAAGAAAAAAAAAAAGAGCTACAAACAAGTACTATAACTTGCTCTATCAACACTACTACACTGTTAGAAATTCCGTATCATGCTGTCTTTAGAGAACTGTACGAAAGCAAGGAAATGCTATGGAACAGCCCTTCACATACCTGCCTTAGACCACCTGGAGAGCTTCTTAAAACAGATTCCCTGGCCTCATCCTTAGGAATTCTGATTCAACAGGTTTGGGCTGGGGCTTGAGAAATTTGCAAATCTAACAAGCTCTGATACTAACACTGGACCACACTAGTTTCAATTATCATCATCCTAAAACTTATTGAACTTTGTCCACCAAGTTCGGCCACCAAAAAGTAACTCATGACAATTAGGAAGATGGTATTCACCTCCTCCTTGGTATACACCACGGCTTTGTAATGGAGATATAAGCAAGTCTGAAAACAGTCAAAATGTTCCCAGAGCAGGGGCTAGGAAGTATACATAATCTACATCCAAATAATCAATGGGCCCTCAATGAGTCAAGTAGACATTTATAACTATCAGTGACACAATTATATGCATTTGTTAGAAGGTGTGGCAAGGGAGTAGGGCTGGGGGAAGGTAATAAAATTTGAAAAAATGTACTAAGTGTATGTGGGAACTCAGCATAAAGAGAAAATGTTGCCCTAGACTGGTACAAAACCTTACTTTTTGGTAATAAATGGCCCAATTCTTTAGTAAAATAACAATAACACATATTTCCCAAATAAACACTACTACTGTTAGCAGCATAAAAAGTATTCAGTGTATTTCTAGATGATGATATTGAGCTACAAAAGACCAAGAAAACCCAAGACAGCACATACCCAAAGATGGAGTCACTGTTCTCTTTTATTTAATAACAGACAATGAAACTTACTTATTTAAATATCATTATGACAAACCCACCCATATACAGAAATAGAAGCTTGTGCTGTTAAACAACTCAAAATATGGTTCCAAATCACATGTGCTGGGTTACAGAAAAAGTCATCTCCTAAAGCCAAAACACCATCATTTAAAATTATACACTAGCAAAATCAACAGCATAGAGGCAGCCTTCCATTAAACAAAAGGCAGTGCATGATTTTGTTTTTGTTTGTTGTAATTCGATTGACATCAGGGCACTTGAAGTCTACACCAAGATACCGTATCAAAAATAAAAACAGGAAAAGAACCATAAAGAAAAAGAAACTGATAAATTTGCCATTAAAATTCAGAACTTCTACAGAAAAGAAGACCTCATAAACAAAGCAAATAACTCCACAAACTGGAAAAATGTATTTCTTCCACACATAACCAATAATGGTGTAAATGCAGATGCTAGAGAGAAAAAGTCTACAAATCAATAAGAAAAGGACAAATGACCCAAAAGAAACAGGTAAAAAAACATGAACATGTAATCCACAGAGAAGGAAAACCTTAAATGATCAATAAACACATAAAAAGATCCTCAGTTAACAATGAGCAGAAAAATGCATATTAAAACAACCCTATGAAATCCATGCCTACCAGAATATTTTTTTAAAAGTCTAACAGTATCAATGTTGCCTGGGAGATAGTGAAACAAGAATTCTCTTACACTTCACTTCCAAATTGCTGAGCAACTTGGCAATATCAGCTAAAGCTCAGAGATTCTACTTGCTACAATCTAATAATTCTATCCCATTATATACAATCAGAACTAGAGAAATTCACAAGATACACAAAATATTTATACAAGACTCTCCACAGCAGCATTGTTATAGCAGAAAAAAGTGGAAAATAACCTAAATGTCCAGCAATTACACAAAAGATACACTATAATCATACAACTGAATATAATAAAGCCCTAAAAATTCACTGAACTATAGTAGTCGTATTATGGGCTGAACTGTGTCCCTCCAGAATTCATACGTTGAAGCCTTAACATCTAATACCTCAGAATAACTGTATTTGGAGGCGGGGTCGTTAAAGAGGTGATTAAGTCAAAATGAGGATATTGGAGTGTGTGAGTCCTAATCTAATTTGACTAGTGTCCTTATAAGAGGAAATGTCCTTATAAGAGGAACCTGGGATGCTTGTATATAGACCAGAGAGGACCATATAAGCAAGGTGAACAACTGCATAGCCAGGAAAGAGACCTCAGAAGATAGCAAACCTGCCAACACATTGATCTTAGAATTTAAGTCTCCAGAACTCAGAAAATATTTTTTTTTTCTTTTTTTTCTTAACTTTTATTTTAGGTTCAGGGGTACATCTGCAGGTTTGTAATTTCTGTTTTTTAAACCACCTCATCTGTGGTATTTTGTTATGGCAGCGTAGAAAACTAACACAACTTAAACATTCAAAAGAATCACCTGGAAGGTTTGTTAAAACACAGATTGCTGGTCCTTACTCTGAGTTTCTATTCACTAGGTCAGGAGTGAGGCCTAGACAGGGCTACCTTCACAGCTACCAAGCACGGAAGGACCCTGCGCCTGGTTTAATGCTCTGCTGTCACCATCTTGACATTATTAATAGTTTCTAAACATGGGGCCCAGTATTCTCATTTTGTACTAGGTGGCACAATTTATTTTTTTCAGTCCTGGCCTGAGAAGCTGTATTTTTAATAAGTTCCCAAGTGATGCTGAGATTGCTGGTCAGGGACCACATTCCGAAAACCACTAAACTAGAGCAACATTTATTTTAACCTAAATAAGTCTAAAAATATAATATTGGTGAAAAAAGAGTAAGTTTCAGAGGGATAGGTACAGATATCATTTGTATGGGGTTTTTATTATTGATACATGCATATTAAATAAATGTATAAAAACAACCACAGGCAATGCAAACACCTATTTGCTGCCTCTGAGGCTGAGGAAAGGAGAATGGAATTAGGCATCAGCATCACAGAGATCCTCACTTCCATCTATAAAGCTCTATTTAAGAGATAAAAAGTTAAAAACTGAACTAAACATGGTGTGAATTAATAGGAAATACATGTATTGGCTTCTGTCCCTGGTTCCTCAGAGAGAACTCCTAAATCCCTTGGAATTTCCTGGGTGATAGGAGCATCTTTTTTTCTAATGAGGCAACTCTTGGTGGGCTCCTGGATGATCAACAGAAAGACCAAGCCATGATTAGAAGCTTGGAACCTTCAGTTCCACCCCAATCCTATCCTATGCAGAGGGGAAAGGGAATAGATAATGAGTTAATCAGTCATGTCTACCTGATGAAGCCTTCAGAAAGATCCCTGAATTAAGGGGTTCAGAGAGCTTCTGAGTTGGTGAATACATCTACGTGCTTAGAGTGGCACACCTCAAGTCCACAGGGAAAGAAGCTCCTGCGCTCAGGACCCTTCCAGACTTCATCCTACATATCTCTTCATCTGGCTGATCTGGCTGTTCATTTGTATCCTTTATTGTATCCTTTCTGAACAAACTGGTAAAAGTATTTCGCTGAGTTCTGTGAGTTGCTCCCAAGAAGGTGCTGGTGGGCACCTCCAATTTGTAGCTAAGTTGGACAGAAGTTGAGGATAGCCTACTACTTGCGATTGGTGTCTGAAGTGGGGGACAATCTTGTGGGATCAAGCCCTTAACCTGCAGGATCTGTCACTATCTCCAGGCAGATAATGTCAGAGCTAAGTTAAATTGA
Source organism: Colobus angolensis palliatus (assembly GCF_000951035.1). Classification (NCBI taxonomy): domain Eukaryota; kingdom Metazoa; phylum Chordata; class Mammalia; order Primates; family Cercopithecidae; genus Colobus; species Colobus angolensis. The sequence goes on from NW_012114566.1 coordinate 6,981,169, forward strand.
AGGATAACCAGCTGTTGTCAGACAATCAGTCAGAGAGGGAAAAGCCCCATACACATTTTGATGCCCAGAGGTGAAGTATTCTGTGCTGAGTTTGAACATAGAAGAAAACAGTTGTTTTTTCCTATTATACACATGGCAAAAAAGGTTCAGATCTGACAGACCTAGGAGAGAGTTACATTGTATTATACTTGTCTGTGAATTTAAAACACTTGAAAAAAACTGTAAAGGGAAATAAATAAACCTTAATTTTTATATAACCTGAATAAGGCCTAGTAAAATACTCCATTTGAAATTAAAATTTTGCCACTGAGAAGAATTTCTTAAATTCTATTTATGAAACAGCCCCTTCAGAATAACCAAAATATGGTTACTTGAAGTTTGACAATCATAATATTAAAAACTAAATGGATATATATCTACTTTAAATGTACAACACACTCTAAAAATAACTAAAAGATGATGAAAATTAAGTTACCAAAAATGAGAACTACCATCCATTGAAAAAAATAACTGTACCGTGCAGGTTAGTGTGACTCTAGTATGTCTTTCATACAAAATGAAAAAAATAAATTTTAAACTGTTTATAAAGGAATAAAATATACTGGGTGATGAAATTTCTCCAAACCTAAAGAAAATATATTGAAAAAATTATATCCCTAACATATAGAAAATCTATTTGAATTAAAATGAAAGAAATGAATACCAAATATTAGAAAGAAAATTTTAATCTAAGATAGCATAAATGCAAATTTTATAAAGGATACTTTTAACTGTCAAATTAGACGACTTTGTTTACAAAAACAAATAATCATACTGCTATTCTCATTTTAGTAGAGATATAAAATGGTAATACTTTGTGGAAAGAAATATAACACATTAATCAAAGACCTTAAAATATTCACATACTTTTATCTAGTAATGATCATTCTAAAAATACTTCCTATGGAAAAAAATCAAAATAAAGACAAAAAATATTCATGTACAAACATATTCATCACATTATGTCTAGCAGAAAAAAACATAAAAATCTTAAAAAGGTATGATACATCTACTTGATAAATAAAATTTAAAGACGTGAGAAATTAAGTAAAAAAGGAAAGTTATTAAGTTATACATTATGATACCGACCATGGATAGCTGTAATATTTCAAAAACCTGAAAGGAAATACGACAAAACATGAACAGTCTGCCTGAGTAATGGAATCATGGTGATTTGTTTCCTCAATTTCTTTTCTATAACATGTATGTCACTTCTACAATTATTATAGAAAAATAAAAATAGAAGAAAATTAGCATTTTTCACTAAATACAAAACATGTAAAACTAAGGTATTAAGGCGTTTATTAAAGTACCTTAACTAATTGTTCATTATTTGAATAAATCTTTGAAACATTCATTTCCATAAAAAGGTGTTAGGGGCCAGACACAGTGGTTCATGGCTGTAATCCCAACACTTTAGTCGGCCATGGAGTGAGGACTGCTTGAGTCCAGGAGTTCAAGACTAGCCTGGGCAACATGGCAAGACTGAGGTGGGAGGCTTTAGTACACCATGATCATGCCACTGCACTCCAACCTAGGCAAGACCCTGTCTCAAAAAATAAAGAAAACAAAGGGAAAAAAATTTGATTGGTAGTTGGTAAGATATAATGTACCTTTCAAAATGGAAACATATTCTTCCAGAATTCCTTCTTAGGTTTTTCTCTACTCTAAATCCTTCCAGTCACATGCAGCTATATTTGGTCTAACTTCTAAGTATCTAAATATCCTAAATAAGTTTCTTAACTTTATCATTCTGGGTCATTATAAATTTAACATTTAACTCATGCGCTTTCATCGACCTGCCTAATGACAATATCTGAGACCCCCGGACCTCCCATTCACCGAAAGGTTCCCTTTAAACGTATCTCTGTTTTACAAAGCAGATCTGTAAGGAAGGGATCATCACCTTGACTTTGTAGATGAGTAAATTCAGAGAGGTTAAGTAACTGTCCCTATGTCACACAGTTAGAAAGTAGCAGAACTATGACTTGAACTCTGATGATTCAACTGCAATACATCACACCATTTTTCAGTACAGCTAATATAACATAAAATGCTGGGTTTTGCCATTTTAACCCTGCCCCCTAAGGGTTCCAGAGTTCCAGAAAAAGATATAATTACAAAGAAAATGTAATTGAAGGAGCTTTCCATTAATCATAGAAAAGTATTTTAATCTGTCTCCTATTTTCTACATTTAACTATTGAGCATTTTGGCCCCACAAAACTGAATCAATCTGAGGCCAGAAATAAGAGAATATAGATCATCAGGTAAAATGATGTAGCCAACTATTTTCCAAGAACAACCACAGCAATATTTCCAGTCCCTCATGCCTTTCTAGTAGCTTGTTACTCTCTCATCCAGAGGTGGAGACAATTTTCACTCCAGCTTGAATTCAGCAGGCCTTTCTATCAAGCAATAAAGTATCCTGGAAGTAGTACTGTGTGACTTCCAAAAGTCAACAATAAATAGACAATATAGGTCTCTGCAGCTCCTTCCTCTCCTTCCTCTCACCCTTAGAAGCTAGCCAACACACTAATAAGATGCTCAGGCCACATGTAAATGTTCTAGCCCGTATCCAACCACTGTAGGTGTGCATGAGTAAGCCCTCAAATGATTCTGGCCCTCACCTTTGAGCCACATCATCTAATTATGCCAAATGAACCCTTCCAAATTAGAGACTCATGAGCAAAATACATGTTGTCCTAGTTTTAAGCCATTAAGTTTTGCAGCAGTTTGTCAATAGCAATAAATAACTAAAGCAGGTATCTTAGGCTATACTCACAGCAAGTTAAAGAATTTAGTGGTTATTTCCAGTAAATTTATATGATAATTTTTCTGCAATTATCCTCCTTGTAAATTCGCTGAACCACAGCTTATAACGCCTTTGACTCTGGGTTGGTCTCTGCAGATTTAAGCATTCTGAGCTGCTTGATTCCCCTTTTAGAGTCAAACTACATACCTTGTTGAAATTAAGTATCCCCTTAAAGATGAGTGTTAACTTTTCAGGGGTGAGTTCTAAGCAAGGATGCCAAGAAACGCCCTTCTAAAAGACAAAATCATGGCATCTATGTTTTGGTTTACACCATAAAAGACACCTGTAGAAAGACGTGCAATTACCAATGCTCTCCCAGAGTATAATATTTCCAAAAAATATTTTAACAGAGAATGCAGAGTAAATCTGGAGGACAACTCCACAGATTTGAGTGAGGAAAGAAAAAAATGATATCACGCTGCACTTCTAATGCAGACATCTGTACTCTGCAGATTTGTCCACTGGTTTAGGCCAGCATACTGTTTACTGATCGCTTTGACTTTCATTAATTTTTTATACTTCACATGTAATTTCTAATCAACTTAGCTGAAAGAAGTGACAAATTTTTTCATACAAATGTAACAATTTTTCCCTCTAGAAAACATTTCAATGATGAGGTTTGCATGAAGCCAACTTAAATGCAAATAGAACAGAAAAACTGAAAACAGTTCACTTTACAGCTTTCAGGAAGAAGTTTTAGGGTGGTAGTGGCCAATGTCATATTAAAAGTTAGCCAAGGTTGGTTGCAGAGATTATTGATAAAATGGTATTATATGAACATAATATGTTCTTTGATGGTAAAATACCTCAGGCTGGTAACCAAACACAAATTCTATAAAGATTAGAGAAAAAAAAAGAAAAGCACTTTGTTTCTTAGGCATGGTTTGCATTAGTATGAGACCTTTTTGACAGCAAAATGAAGACCAATCTGTTCCATCCTACTAAACCTAGATCTATCTCAGCTTTAACCTCCCAATAAAGCCTTACTCAGGGTCACACAGGATAGAAGAGACTAGCATCCTCACCACTGGCAAAGTAAAATTCCTATATTCTCCTTGATTAACTTTTTGAACATATACTATATGTACACCAGGTTATTTGCTAAAATTGATGTCATTTATTATAGAGTTCATTGCCAACATAATTTCTTTATTTTTCATTTATTTATTTATTTATTTTGAGATGGAGTCTTGCTCTGTCGTCAGGCTGGAGTGCAGTGATGCGATCTTGGCTCACTGCAACCTCCACTTCCTGGGTTCAAGAGATTCTCCTGCCTCAGCCTCCCAAGTAGCTGGGATTACAGGTACACACCACCACGCCCACCTAATTTTTGTATTTTTAGTAGAGATGAGGTTTCACCATGTTGGGGTTTCACCATGTTGGCCAGGATGGTATCAATCTCTTGACCTCGTGATCCGTCCACCTGGACCTCCCAAAGTGCTGGGATTACAGGCGTGAGCCACCGAGTCCGGCAGCCAACACAATTTATATCCAATCCTTTGATGAAAATAATATTCTTGAAATACATCAACTTCAGACTAAAAAATGGAAAATGAATCCAAAAGTTTATCTGTTATCCTCCCTTCTTTGAAGGGGTACAAAAAAACTATCACAAAAATGACAATCTTTCTATAAAAATTCAAAGAACAATGGAAACCAAAGGCTTAAAAATATACTTTTTACAATTAAATGTCAGGGTGATTCTATCCTTTACAATTCATATCTGTTGCATAAACACTATGGAATCTCGTAAGTTTTAAGGGCTCATTTGAATTAATATGAAATAAACAGTTGAAAACACTAAAAACGTTAAAGCACACTGGTTACGGAGCATATTTTCAAGACAGGGAAAACTACACTACTCGAATCTCAACAAGGGAGTGGCAAGTGAGAGCGGTTAAAGAAATTCCAACAATTCTTACTACAGAAAAATGTTTACATTAAAACAGAGGTCATCCAAAGCCTGCAAACTTCTTTTTTGTTGTTGTTGTTAATCTGAATGAGAATATCCCTGGAATTGGCTACAGATTCCACCACACCCTACTGTATACTACTTGGATATTTCAGTGTTCCATGAAGAATTTGAGTTAGTGAAATCTACTGTAGACCCAAAGACTGAGGAAGAGACCATCTGTTTTATACATTACTATACCCCAAGCCCCTGGTACAACTACATACATACAAAATATGTTTTTTGAATGAATTAAAGGGAGGGATATAGATAGGGGGAAACAAAAAGGAAGGAAGAAAGAGAACAGATGCTCTGCTGTAAACATGAGTAAACAGAAGATTTAAACTATATTAAGAAAATTGAACTGTTGGCCAAGAAAACTTTTTTTTTTTTGAGATGGAGTCTCGCTCTGTCGCCTAGGCTGGAGTGCAATGGTGCGGATCTCAGTTCACTGCAAGCTCCACTTCCCAAGTTCACGCCATTCTCTTGCCTCAGCCTCCCGAGCAGCTGGGACTCCAGGCACCCGCCACCACATCCGGCTAATTTTTTATATTTTTAGTAGAGACGGAGTTTCACTGTGTTAGCCAGGATGGTCTCGATCTCCTGACCTTGTGATCCGCCCACCTCAGCCTCACAAACTGCTGGGATTACAGATGTGAACCACCACGCCCGGCCAAGAAAATTATTTTCAGTCATATTTCCTGATCCTTAGTAAGTCAGAACCTTGGCATTTATTTCCCTATGAAAATCATCTAGAAAACACTGAGCAGAGACTCAAAGTGCTGCTAGAAGCTCAAAAGTGTAGAACGTGAGAACATGTGCATAAAACAACAACAAAAAATACAGTAAATGAAACAAGAAAATTAAAATGGTACACTAGAAAATAGCTATTTACCAGTGTAAGAAGCATCCAGTGGGGATGGTGAGGGCCGGGGGAGAAAATAGCTGCTTAACCCAAAAGACAGTAGTGACGGAGGAATAAAGAAAGACAAAAGAAATAAGACACACAGATTATAAGTAGTAAAATGGCAATTGTAAATCTTACCTTATCAGTAATTACATTAAAGGCTAATGGATTAAACACTATAACCAAAAGGCACATATTGGCAGAATGAATAAGAAAACACGATCCTACTATGTGCTATCTACAAGAGACGTACTTTATTTTCAAAGACACAATAAGCTGAAAGTAAAAGAATGGAAAAAATATTGTACTGTTAAAAAGTATAGTCTAAAGCTACCCCCTTACATATATTAAGTTCAGCCTAAAGGTTTCTCCGTACATAGTGAACTGTAACTCAACTGGATGTGTAAACAGACTGTAACCTATTCTTGTACCAATTACCAAGTTTCAGCCAATCAAAGACAGCCAACTGTTGAAACTGTGTTCAAATAAGGCACACCCAGCTGTAACCAATCCAACTGTTTCTGTACTTCACTTCCGTTTTCTGTATGTTTTTTTTTTTTTTTTTCTGTTCATAAATTTTCTCCAATTCAGCAGTACAAAGTCACTCTGAACCTATTCTGGCTGGGGGCAAAGGGGATGGAACAGAGGGGTCTGCTCTATTCAGGAATCATTCTTTACTCAAACTCTGTTATATTACAGTTGCTTAGTCCAAACTTTCTCTCACACCCCATATTCAATCTGTCATAATACCCCAATGCTCTACTAATAACATATATATCCAATACTAGCCATTTCTTCTCACTTATACTGCCACCCTTCTATCCAAACTTGCACCAGCTTTGGCTAATGCCTGGACAATTCCATCATCCTCCTTTCTGGTCTTTCTACCTTATCCCCATTGTCTATTTTCATCCCAAAGGCTAACATCCTTTTGAAGTGTAGATAAGATCACTTTGCTTAAAATCCTCTGGCTTTCCATATCAATGCATGTAAATCAGAATCCTGTCAATGGTTTAGAAGGCCCTCCCCAATCTGCCCATGCTTGCTGTATGTCCTCTCAGACCTCATTTCCTAGGTCACCCCATTACAGACACACTGTCCTCTTTTTCAACCTAAATACAGCAGACGCACATGTCTTTGTCAACAATGTTCTCCTAGCAGATACCCTCATGGATTATTCCCTCACCTCCTTCAATTCTCTCCTCATTTTATCAGCTTCTTATTGAGGCCTTTCCTGATCACCCTATTGAATACAGCAACTAGACCCCTATACCTCTCCCAATCCCCTATATATTGCTTTATTAACTTCCTAGGGGTGCTATAACAATGTACCACAAACTGGGTGGCTGATACAACAGAAATGTGTTATCTCATAATTCAGGAGGCTAGAAGTCAAAGATCAAGGTGTTGGCAGGGTTGGTTCCTTAGAAGGGCTGTGAGGGAGAATCTGTTTCAAGTCTCTCTCTCAGCTTCTAGTAAGTAGCCTCAGGCAATCCTTGACTTGTAAATACTGTTCTCTAGTATCTTCACATAGTCTTCCCTCTGTAAATGTCTGTGTCTAAATTTCCCCTTTTTATAAGGACACCAGTCATATTAGATTAGGGCCTGCCCTAACAATCTCATGCTAACCTGATTATCTCCAAAATAAAGTCTGTGAAAATCTCATATCCAAGTAAGTTCACATTTTGGGGTATTAGGGGTTAAGACTTCTACATTGCCGGGCGCGGTGGCTCAAGCCTGTAATCCCAGCACTTTGGGAGGCCTAGACGGGCGGATCACGAGGTCAGGAGATCGAGACCATCCTGGCTAACACAGTGAAACCCCGTCTCTACTAAAAAATACAAAAAACTAGCCGGGCGAGGTGGCGGGTGCCTGTAGTCCCAGCTACTCGGGAGGCTGAGGCCGGAGAATGGCGTGAACCTGGGAGGCGGAGCTTGAAGTGAGCTGAGATCCGGCCACTGCACTTCATCCTGGGCAACAGAGCAAGACTCCGTCTCAAAAAAAAAAAAAAAAGACTTCTACATTTCTTTTTGGAAGGGGATACAGTTGAACCCATAACAGCTAGTACAACCATAGAGGAAGCTGAGAGGGAGCAAAACTTGGTACAAATGGACAATAGTCAGCACAGGCCCAGCCCATGATAATTGTTTTGTGCCTTCCCCTTTATACAGGTACTCCTTCCATATTAGGTTCACAGTCTACCCAAATGTTACGCTTTGCCTCTAGTTTTCAGCTCTGTGCTCATATGTTTAACCTGAAGCTAGAATGTGACTTTTATAGCTCACCCTTTAACTCTTCACAATCGAATCACTTTAACACTGTATCACTTAATTCTGGATCCCGGGCAAGCTGCAGTCTCTCTTTTAAACCAGCTGGCTCTTAGCTCAGGTAAGCCAGCCACTGGGGACATCATTTTTCTACCACATGAGTTTGAAATAATGCATTCTTATTATCTGTACTTAATGGTGCAGTCTTGACAATTCTCCTACCTTAATCTCATATACACACCCTTCTTTTCACTCCTATTTTTACTACCACAAATTCAAGTTCATACCATCACTTGTTTGAATCATTAAAATAGTCTCCCAGTTGGCTACCATGCCTCTACAGTATTACTTTCTAATCCAAGAAACCAACTGCTTTGGAGATATTCCTGAAATTTAGCCTGATTGCCTTGTTCTCCCACTTCAAAGAGATGAAACATGCGGATTCAAATGAACATTGGTTTGAATTCTAGCTCTGAAAACTACTTGTCACAAGACTTTGGGCAAGTTATTTAGCTCTTCTGAGCATTAGTTTTCCTCTAAAATGAGTATTGTAATATCTACTACAAACAACAAGAGTTGTTATGAATATATCAGAGAACACATTAAAGATGGTCTATTACCTTCTAAGGCTGTCCACTGCCTAACAAGTAAGATCTGCACACCCTTACATGATAATCAAACCCAGTTTTGGACAGTCCAGTCTAATCACCGATGGCTCCCCCTCAGTTCCTATGTGAGACCACTAGAGACTCTTCAATCATACAAGGCATTTAAGACTCTCTTTTCTTGTGTTATCTGCTCAGCCTAAAATACACTCTTCCCAAATCTTCCCCCATCATTTTTCTAACAGTTACTTAAGGCCCAGCTCAAGTATCATATCTTTTAAGAACTAATAAAATCTTTTTTTTTCAGCTGAGTTTTATTTGTGCTTCTCTTATACCATTTATTCAGGTTACTTACACACTAGTCTTTCTTTCTTATTAGGGCTGGGACTATGTGTTTTATCCACTACATTACTTGGTACGCTGTACTACAAACAGAAGCATTAAAGAAAAATAATGGTGACACTTAGAATTCTAAGATTAATTTCCAATACTATTTACAAAATTTATCCCAAAAAATTTATGTAGTCACCTACCCTATCTACATGTTTACAATGGAAACTGAATATGTTCAATAAACTGGGACATGTCTAAAGGAAGATATAACTTAAATTATATAATTGAAACAGAAAGAAGAAATAAGACTTTTATGTCTGATTCATGGGGAATAATATGATTTTAATAACAGTTAAGTCCTATCAATTCAAAAGGATAAACCTTGTCACTTTATTTCATTTTAAAAGATAATTTTCACAAATTATCAAATAAGTCAATTTCAGAAACACTCAAACATAACAAGTGATCATACACATGTTCAAAATGCGGGATCAAGCTACATACCAATAAAATTTTGAAGATATTTTATAAAAAATAATCATATTTGATCACTTCTGCCACACTGGAGTATATATGTAATTCTTAAATAGTAAACAGGAGAAGAAATAAATAAGCAAATCATAAACTAAAAAGGAATGATCAAATAGTCGACTCCAGTATTCAAACATAAATTAACACTCTGAGTGAATAAAAAAGACTGCATTATGGCTTTTTTGTTACACATCTATTCTAGAACATACAAGAAGAGAAAAACCATAAAGATGCATGTAGTATACAGATACAAGCAGGGCCACAGTGAAAGAATGGCTACAAAGATGAGAAAGAGAGAATGGGAAGCACCTGCTTCCAATTTGTCTAATATACACTATAAATAGTACCTGCTTCCTTGACTGGAAAGGCTCTAAGAGAAAATTGCTCCAGTGCATTAGAATGCATGCATATATATGCTTATACTCTCATGTAGCTGTACTGAAAGATATCATATGGGTCTCAAAATTCAGGTAGGGCAAATCTCAGTAACAAGATCACACAATAACGTATCCATGGTAAGGCTCTAAAGATAAGGATAGATTTGAACATAACTCTAAACATTATTTTAAGTCCTCCCTATGTCCACACAGCATGCATTTCAAACTGGACTAACTAAAGAGTCCCACACTGTCTAGAGAGAAAAGCAGTGTTTTTGCTGTGGGGATATCATCTCTCCAGGTATTGAATCCCTGACCTCTCTCTTAGCATAATAATTATCTAGTATTTTAAAATACATAATCAATGGATATATGTATATATAACAGATTTAAGCTATAAGAAGAGTACAAATATTTTCCATCTATGTGCAGTAAAAAAAAGATTACTTGCAGGCAAGTTTACTGAGTATCTGTCTCTTTTGGCTTTTTAACTCCCAGGAATGTTTGAGCTGACCATTAAGACTTTGCTACTAAGTTCAATTCTCAATGCTTCGTCTCTTAATGGACTACACAATGGCCCTATTTTACATCATTAACCTCTCTGTGGGCCTGATGAACTAAGGGCTCTCTCCACAGAAATATCTACTTATAAGTACATATAAATATAAGATTTTTGCCAATGGAGAATTTTTGTCTTAGAAGCTGTCCTGACATCTGAACGTTGCTTACTTTGCTTCCTTTCTCCAAAACCCTCTGGAAATCTATTTCCAGAGCCTAAGTTTGTATACTAATTCCTCCCATTTCCACCACTTAGCAGGGTAAAATGCCTTTCCTGCACTATTTCTTTATAATCCCATAATTCTCTTACAAATTAAATGACTGTATGCATTATGCTGTATTATTTTAGTTGATTTCCTATCAACTAGAAGTGTTCACTCTGAACTCGAGCTTCTCTCAATGCACCCTGTTGCATCCTGCCACAAGGCCTTTGCACCTGCTGCTCCCACTGGTATGCCCTTCAGACAGCAACTAAGGCTCACTTTCTAAGGGAAGCCTTTCTCACCTGACCAGAGCAGGTTCTTTTCTGATGCTCTCAGACATCATTATTTTTTTTTCGTCCCCTCTGGAATGAGAGCTCCTCAAGGCCAGAAACTGCATCAGGTCCCTTTCTATATATCCAGCAAGTCCTAGGGCAAAAATGGTATTCATTAAGTATCCATCAATCAAAACCATAGGTTGACAATTATTGAAGTCAGGCAACTGGTACATGCAGAGTAGGGGAGGGAGGGTGTTTCATTCTGTGTGTGTGTGTGTGTGTGTGTGTGTGTGTGTGTGTGTGTACTTGAAATTTGTTTAACATTGGGGGAAAAACTCTTTGTGGAAAAGAGACTTATAGCTATATATAAGTAATCTTCAATAAGTAAAAGAGTCTATAAACAAACTGAACTTGTTCAGTTTTGCCACTGAGAACTAGTATCAATGAGTAAAATCCAGAATTTTGGCTTCACATAAGAAAGAATTCTCCATTACTTAAAAGTGCCTGGAAATAAAGCTGGTTCCAAAGACGAAAGGGAGGACTCTGCCACTGGGGTAGTTATAGTCAAGCAGTTGGATAATCAGTGGATTCCTAGTTAGGGGATTAAAGGACCAAATGGGAAAAATGAACGTGAAGAAATCTCCAAATCTTTTGAATATCTGAAAACAAAGTTTATTGTCTTAAAATAGATATACGGAAGTCAATATAATGATACACAGAAGTCAAAATAAAAATAATTATTGATTTCACAGTTTGTATAAAGCATATATAAAGAATGAAGTTTTTACTTAAAACCAATCTCCTTGAAAGCCTTATCTTGCAGGTGTTCACTCTGCACTCCAGCTTCTCTCAATGTGCCCTGCTGCTGCATCCTGCCACATGGCCTTTACACATGTTGCTCCCACTGGTATGCTCTTCAGACAGCAGCTAAGGCTCACTTCCTAAGGGAAGCCTTCCTTACCTAACTAGAGCCGGTTCTTTTCTGATGCTCTCAGGCAACCATCCCTTTGCTAGAGAGCACAAACGCCATATTTTCACTCACCACTGTATCCCCAGTGCCTGTCACAAAGCCTGGCATGTTGTAAGCGCTAAATAAATATTTGTTGAATGGATGTATGAATGCAACACTCCCTATGAATCTAGCATTTTCATAAATTATAATCTAAACTGAATATGTCAACTTGCCAAAAGATAGTCAACCTATTTCTCTACCAGAAGTGATTCAGCTCTCATCTTAGAGGATAACGACAATAAGAAAACAGTTAGCCAGCTCCCAAAGACGCTCTCTTGTTTTTGTTTTTGTTTTTGTATTTTGAGACAGGGTCTCGCTCCATCACCCAGGCTGGAGCGCAGTGGCAAGATTGTGGCTCACTGCAGTCTCAATCTCCATGGCTCAAGTAATCCTCGTACCTAAGCCTCCCAAGTAGCTGAGACGACAGGTATGTGGCACCATTCCTGGCTAATTTTTAAATTTTTTTTTTTTTTTTTTTTTTTTTATGTAGAGACGGGTCTCACTATGTTGCCCAGGCTGGTCTCAAACAGTCCTCCCACCTCAGCCTCCCAAAGTGCTAGGACAACAGGCATGAACCACTGAGCCTGGCCCCAAGGCATTTTTTTTGTTTTTTGAGACAGGGTCTCGCCCAGGCTGGCTGGAGTGCAGTGGCGCAAACTCGGCTCACTGCAAGCTCCGCCTCCCGGGTACACGCCATTCCCCTGTCTCAGCCTCGGGAGCAGCGGGGACTACAGGCGCCCACCACCACGCCCGGCTAATTTTTGTATTTTTAGTAGAGACGGGGTTTCACCATGTTAGCCAGGATGGTCTTGATCTCCTGACCTCATGATCCGCCCGCCTCAGTCTCCCAAAGTGCTGGGATTACAGGGGTGAATCACCGCGCCTAGTCCAAGGCATTATTTTTATACTATTTTTATCATGAAAATATAACATATTTTCAGTAACTTTTAGCTACACAACACACAAAATAAATTTATTTCTCAGAACACTTTTAAGATTGTGATAAGCCAAATGATGCTGAAGTCAAACTGTGGGTTATTAAGCTGGAAGAATATATTATATGGACATGAAGTTTAACGAGGATGTTTAGGTAATGAAGAAGTAATGAGAGATTCAGGACAGATGGACAAGCATCAGGTCATATAAACTATTTCCACATGTATGTCTGAAGGAAGATATGAAAATGCCCAAGACAGGAATAATTTGTGTTGCTAAGAAACACTAAGGTTGATGAGTAAACTGTCTCTCTTACAAAGACCAACTAAAATCATGTCATTTATCAGTGCAACTCGATTAATAACTATTCACTTTAGAAAACAGATAAACTAAACCAAAAGAAAGGCAAAAATTTTAACACTCAGAAATCACTAATGTATATAATGTGTACAGGGACATTTAGTGTAGTATTTTACTGACTTCCATCAAAAGTGTTCATTTAGGACAAAGTTACAACATTCTACCTTTGGCTTTAAAATATGACTAAAAAAATACTCTATTAAAGTAAAAAAAAAATTCTATTCACAAAAAAAATCACTTATAGCTAATACACAAAGTATTTCAAATTCCAAAGAAATAAATTCTAACAAAGCTAAATTTCATTTTGTTTCAATTTTGGAAAAATTACCCTGATTTTCAGAGCCACACTCCAACACTGTACCATGAAACCCCTCAGGCTCAATTCTATTTCTTATAAACTTTAGCTTTAATTTTGGTCCCAACATGAACTTTCACCCAGACCACACTTTCACCCAGGTCACCATCACTATTATTAGGGCCAACCGTGGACTCGGTCTCTCCTGCACTTCAGAGACAAATGACAAACCAAGAAAAAGGTGAAGAGAAGTCTTCAAAATGAGTATAAACTTCAAAGAATGATTGCTTTATAATGAAATAATTTATATTGGAGAGGTGTGAATTTGGAAAAGACTTAGCTTAGTTTACCCTACATATGGAAAACTATTATTATTACTGTTTTAGTTTTATAAGTTGATTTCCTCTGACATTAAGGAATAATGTATTATGTGATTTACTAACATTCCAAATCTACAAATTAGAAAATACAAGAGTCAAAAAAATCCTTTACCTTTTCATCATGAAAATCTTCAATTATATCCAACAATAGGGAGAAAAGTTCAATGAACCACCATTACCCAGCTTCAACAATTATCATTACTCTGTCAATTTTACCTACAAGAAATACATTATTGAATAACGCAAGAGCATACTGAATTGAGACATTCTTTTAAAAGTATGCCCACCAGGTTGACCACGCAGAAATGATGGATTTCATGCAAAAACTTTGTTTTTGTCTCTTTCTGGTCTATTAAACCTACTCAAGAATAAACCAACTCCTGGCCGATAGTAAAAATTCATATAATCCTCATAACTTTTCTGGTCCCTCATAAGTAAGAGAAAATCATATAGTCAATTTAAATGACAGGTGTGAGCCACAGAGTTGGGCTGGATTCTGTCTCTTAAAAAAAAAAAAAAAAGTCTTAGGTAATCAGGGAAAACTGAATATGGACTGTATAGTATACATTATTATACCAATGGTAAAGACCTCGGTGTGGTAACAGTATTATGACTACATAAGAGAATATGTTAATTCTTAGGATAAACAAGCTGAAGGGGTAAAATGTCACTTTTGAAAGGTTCAGCCCCATCCCACTGTCCAAAAAAGTATATATACGATATATACTGTGGCTAAATGTTAATAACTGGTAAAAGGTATGGGGTGTTTATAACATTGTATTGTTTCAACATTCCAGTAGGCTTCAAATTTTACAAAATAAAAAGACTAAACCCAAGTAACAACCAAAACTCCAAAGTACATGTAACATTAAATCTATGTTCTTCACTCAGCTGGGGTCTGCCCAGCACCAGCCACTGTCAGTGAAGGAACAGGATCCTCCTCATCTCACCAATTTCTCTTCCACCATCTTCCTGAGTTTTCTGAGCCCACCAGGATCAAGGTCAGGAAAGGGAGGAGAGGTCAGGCATATAAGACAGTTCTTGATTGCTATCCATAGCAAAATGATCTAGGGCTATGGCAGAAGGGATATGGTAGAGTGTTTAATACTAATTCTTCCTCTCTTGGGGAGCTTATGTGCACTCTTCCAATGGTATATACTCTTCCAATTGCAAATATCCTGCCAGAGACACTGCTCTCTCTCTGCTAAAAGCTCTTAATGCCTCCTTAGCTTCTGACCCCTGGTGGTACACAAACAGCCCATTACTGATGGGATCTTCTTGCCCTGGCAGGAGACTTTTTCTTCGGCAGGATCCCTTTAAAAATGACAGGTTGATTTCCCCGTTGACAGAGAAGAGTGCAATTACTTCCCAAACGCACCACTACTGCTATAGAACACTTCAGCTTTCCCAGGTATGAGTCAAGCATCAATATCTTGTGACCCCAAGATATACTTTAGCTGAAACTTCTCTCACTAGACTTGACAAAAGATTCAGAGACCCCTAACTTGTGGGAGACAAGGGTAAGACATACAGCACTTTGATGACCTGCAGAAAAATTCATCTAACAAAATCTTACCCCCACCACCCCCCCCCCCCGCTTTGATAGCATCTATGTGAGTAAAGGGATTCAAATGTCACAAAATCAGCTTTCTATAATTCTGCATACAGTCTAGCACTTCCTTTGGATATAGAGGCATGTGTTGAATACTGGTGCCTCAATTCAAAGTTCCAGTTTATCATCCTAGGAACTCTATGAATGGTGTATTCTCTACATATATCTTGGAAAGCTGTTGTGAAGGCTAAAAGCTTCTCACATGTAAAACTTACAGAACAGCACTTGGGCTCACAGTAAGCCCTTACTTAATGCTAGCTACTACTATAATATACAGTTCTCTTTTTAAATTTTTTAAAAATTTCAAAAACATGTGTTGGTAAGAATATGGAGAAATCCATGTACACTGCTGGTGGGAAAACAAAATGGTGCAGCCACTATGGAAAAGAGTACACCAGTTCTTCAAAAAATAAAAGTATGATCCTACAATTCCACTTCTGGGTATACATCTCAAAAGAAATGAAATCAGGGACTTGAGCAGTTTATTTGTACACCTACATTCATAGTAGCATTGTTCGCAACAGCCAAAAAGTAGAAGAGTCCATCAATGGACAAATGGAGAAATAAAATGTGGTATATGTATATACAATGTAGTATTATTCACTCTTAAAAAGGAAAAACATTCTGACATATGCTACAACATGAATGAACCTTGAAGATATTATACTAAGTAAAATAAGCTAGTCAATCAAAACATAGCAAATGCTGTATGATTCCACTTGCATGAGGTACCTAGAGTAGTCTCATTCATAAAGACAGGAAGTCTGCCAGGGACTGCCAGGTTGCCTGGGGAGTGAGTACCCACTGCCTAATGGGTACAGTTTCAGCTGAGGAACATGAAAAGCTTTGGATAAAGATGGTAGAGATGGCTGCACAACAATGGGAATGTACTTAATGCCACTGACCTATACACTTAAAAATGGTTAAAATAGTAAATTTTATGTTAGGTCCATTTTACCACAGTAAAAACTATTTTTTAATTGTCTATAATTAAATGGTCAAATGATACACAAATTGCACGAAATAAATATAAATGAACCAGTGGGGAAAACTGCTAATGCAAGCCACTACCCTATATCCAGTAACCCCACTCCTAAATACACAGCCCAAAGAACTTACACATAAAACAAGTATTAAAATTGTGTGCAGATGTTTATCACAGCATTATGTCTAAGTGGTTTTAGAGGCAATCCATACATCCATTACCTGGATAACTTACAAAGGAACCAAACTATGTTTAGAAGTATTTAGCTAGAGATATACACCATAACATGTCTAAATTAAAAAGCATCAAAAGTGAAAAAGAAAGCTTGAAGTTTGAATTTAAGATATACATAATATACAAACTGTTCTATATTTTTCAAAGACATGTGCCAATCCAAGGTAATATGCCAAACACATGCAAGTCAAGTTCTACTAAGGGAGACTTGGATAGGGGTGCAAAATAGGGGTAGGGATAGGGGTTAAAGGAAAAAATAACTCAAAACAAGAAAACGGTCTTGTCCAGCCTGTTGATGAGTATATGTTATCAGCTAAGGAGGATGAGTAATGCAAATCTGTGAACCAGAAGCCCCCAAAATTTTTAGCATTAACTATATTTCCTTTCCCAAATATCTGCAAATGTTTACTCTGAGGCACTTTTAATTATAAGCATTTAGTCTGACCATCTGTTTACTAAAGGCTAGCACACTGAAAAAAATAAAGAAAATGGGTTTTTTTCCTAGCCAGTTGCAATGCCAATGTTTCAATCTTTATAAAAAAAATCTGATTAAGACCAAAATCCTTCCAATAAACCATTTTTTACATTTCTATTACCATTACACAAAATACCACAGCTATGCACCTAGTAAAAAAATATGTACCTTTTTTCTTTTGTCTTAGTTTAGTGTTTGCTTGGTTTTTTTGTTTGTTTGTTTGTTTGTTTGTTTTGAGACAGAGTCTCGCTCTGTCACCCAGACTGGAGTGCAGTAGCATGATCTCAGCTCACCGCAACCTCCACGTCCCAGATGCAAGTGATTCTCCTGCCTCAGCCTCTCGAGTAGCTGGGACTACAGACGCGCAGCACCACGCCCAGCTAATTTTTGTATTTTTAGTAGAGACGGAGTTTCGCCTAGTTGGCCAGGCTGGTCTCAAACTCCTGACCTCAAGGGATCCACCTCCTCGGCCTCCCAGAGTGCTGGGATTACAGGCATGAGCCACCGTGCCAGGCCTTGTATCTTCAAGAAAATTAACAAACTATGAATTTCCATGCTGGGAATTATTTCCTAAATAGCATTTCCAAAGATGCAAATATCACAACCTGAATTCACAGAAGAAAGTGAATCATCCATCTTATTAAACACAGGATCAGGTACAAAATATAGCCCTAAGAGGCTGTTTTTAAAAGCACATCCGGCCGGGCGCGGTGGCTCAAGCCTGTAATCCCAGCACTTTGGGAGGCCGAGACGGGCGGATCACAAGGTCAGGAGATCGAGACCATCCTGGCTAACACGGTGAAACCCCGTCTCTACTAAAAAATACAAAAAACTAGCCGGGCGACGTGGCAGGCGCCTGTAGTCCCAGCTACTCGGGAGGCTGAGGCAGGAGAATGGCCTAAACCCAGGAGGCGGAGCTTGCAGTGAGCTGAGATCCGGCCACTGCACTCCAGTCTGGGCGGCAGAGCGAGACTCCGTCTCAAAAAAAAAAAAAAAAAAAAAAAAAAAAAAAAAAAAAAAAAAAGCACATCCACTACCAATGCCCACATGCTTTCTGGAGGAAACGCAAGTATTAAACAGCAGGTTCCTCAAACAGTGGCCCCAAAGCACTAATCAAGACCTCTGAAGGCCACTGCCACTCCTCCAAGAAACATGTATTTTTTATCTTTTCAGTGCCAGCACGGACACATCATGGGTCCTCAAGAAGTATTTTTTGAAGGGATGACCTCAGTGAATGGCAGCAGGTATAAATAAGTGGAAGAGTGTATAAAATTAAGCAATGACGACTTTCATTATCTGAAGGACTATCTGAAAATAGACTGCTCAGTCAGTGAAAGCTGTGCTAGGCAAAGCACATTTGGCCCTCCCTGATTTATACACCTAGATATAAGCCTCTGAGAACCTTAAAAGGCCACCACACATCCAAGTGCTCCTCCTCTACCTACAATGGCACTCATCTCCACACTTAGGGCATACAGAAAATATCAGTCTACCATAGTCATTGAGGGTTTACTTGTTTTCACCCCATGCCACCACAAATATTGCTTTTCCTCAATTTTATATATATATAATTATACACATATATAAAAATATATACACACACGTATGTCTGTTGACTAAAAGATATTAAGCTAAAAGAGTCATAAAATAAGTAAAAAGAAAGATATGGATTACACTGGAGAATGAGAGGGGTAACCAACTCAGACCGCCTGTAGCAATCTCCCTGTCTTTACTGAACACTACACAGATGAAATGAAGGGACCCTATATTTCTATCTGTTCCCTAACTTAGAATTACAGCCATACAGAAAGGTGTCTCTTAGGAGAGCATGATACTTAGACGGTACACTCATATCATAAACTTATTACCTCAACAAGCCACACTGAAGATCAGGATACACCTGCCAAATTTATCTATAGGTTCTATTTTAAAGGCTGTTTCAGCCAATATTCAATATGTATTCACAGAACATCAACTATGTGCCCACTTCTAGGCCAGTCAGAACACTGGCCTATGGCAGAATCAAAGATGAGTATAGCATTCAATGAGCTTACAAAGTATTAAGGAGTTTTTGACAAATATTCAAGAACTATAACCTAGCAAGAAAACTAGTAACTGTAACTAGTAATGAGATCCTAGTAAGAAAAGCACCACAATGCCAGGAATGGTGGCTCAGGCCTGTAATCTTAGCACTTTGGGAGGCCAAGGCGGGTGCAGAATTTGAGGTCAGGAGTTTGAGACCAGCCTGGCCAACATGGTGAAACCCTGTCTGTACTAAAAATACAAAAATTAGCATGTATTTTTGTATGCACAGGCATGATTGTGCACACTTGTAATCCCAGCTACTTGGGAGGCTGGGAAAGGAGAATCGCTTGAATCCAGGAGATGGAGGTTGCAGTGAGCAGAGATTGCACCATTGCATTCCAGCCTGGGTGACAGAACGAGACTCGTCTCCGAAAGAAAGAAAGAAAGACAGAAAGAAAGAAAGAAAGAAAGAAAGAAAGAAAGAAAAGAAAAGCACCATAACAAACACATGAGAGACTTTGAAGAATGGTGAGGCTTTTCACAAAGAGCACTGAAGATAGGCTTTCAACAAAGGAAACAGTTATTACCAAAGAAACAGAGGCTAGTGAAGTAGTGCTGGCCAAGATGGTGAACTACTATGTTAAGTATAAAAAAGTAGAATACGCAGACAAAAGACTTACTGGACAGGCCCTTAAGTACCAAGGTTAAATATTAAAACCTCCTTTTGTGAATAATGAAGATGATTTCTTTAAAAAAAAGGCTGTTTCAGGGATAAGGGAGTCACTGAAAACTGAAATTGGCCTCAATATGGACAAAATACTGGAGGAGGAAAAGATAAATTAGCAAAATTACGAGAGAAGCATTTTCAAAAGTCTAAAGCACGTTAAGTCTACATCATAAAATAATTTAAAAAGAAGAGATATCATCAAGAAAAGGGTGGAAAAGAAAACAACATTTTTTTGTGATGGGATATGTATAAATAAAACACTTTTTAAGATATATGCAAAAACTTTTAATTTTTTCTTAAGTTTCAATACTAAGAAGGGAGTAACAGGGCATTTCCAATATTGACTTTGATTAGCCAGCACCAGGCTTGCCCACTTCATACCACAATCAACCAGAAAATTTGATAAATATATAAAACAACCATTTCCAGACAGTGGACAATAATGGCAGCAATGAACTATGATCCCTAAAAGAAAGGGAAACCCTATGATTGCACCAGTTTTCTGCCTGGAGGCACTCTGCATCATGGTGGGAGATACTAATTACATGGTGGTTCAGTTGAGTTGAGGAAACAGATATTAGAGTTTTAGGGAGCCTGAGGTTGCTTAAATTTGTAAGTGTACAGTACATAAGTAATAGGAGCTAAGAAGAGGAAAAGCACCACATGTCTGCACAGGGGTTTCATGTGTACTCTTCTGATGAATATTCTAAGATTCCATGAGACTAGTAAAAGAACATATATGAGAGAACAATAACCTAAACACTTCCAAAAGGTCACAGAAGCCTAGAAGACAGGCAGATTTGGAATAAAAGAGTAGAGGGACTTCGTTGACCATGCACAGCATTCAGCAGAGGATACAGAAGAATCACATCTTACAAATAAAATTAATTTACCTCTATAGTAAAGGATATTCAAAACAATCCTAACAAACAAAAACTAGCCCCAAGAAGATCAAGCTGATTCACAAAGAATGTGACATTCAATAATGCAACATTTACAATCCCCATCAACAAACCAAGTATTACCAGACATACAAAGAAGAAAAATATGGCTCCTAAGACAAAAATCAATCAATAAAAAATAGATCCAGAAATAACAGATATGATGGAACAAGCATACCAAGACAGCAAGTACACTAAACAATAAATATACTAAAACAGTACTTGACAATGTATTTAAGAATTATTTTAACAGAAACAGGGTCTCGCTCTATTTGCCAGGCTGCTCTTGAACTCCTGGTCTCAAGTGAGCCTCCTGCCTCAGCCTCCCAAAGTACTGGGATTACAGAAGAATTTATTTCTAAATGTAACATGATAATAACTAAAAGCTATTTTAAAAAATATAACTTTCAGAGGTAAACACAAACTTCATTTATAACTTAAAATACAAAGACACAGATGAGAAATTCTGATTTGACGTGCATTTCACAACAGTAAATGATACTGAGAGCATCTATGCATATGCCTACTGGCTGCTAGAAAAATGTCTATTCAGATACTTTTCACATTTTTGAATTGTCTTATTTAGTTGTAAGAATTCTTTATATATTGTGGATACAAGTCCCTTATCACAAATATAACTTACAAATATATTCTTGCATGTTGTGGGTTGGTTTTTTCACTTTATTTTTGATAGTGTCTTTTGAAGTATAAAGTTTTTAATTTTGATGAAGTCCAATATATTTATTTTTTCTATTGTCACTTGTGCTTTTGGTGTCTTGAAAAAGGCTTTCCCTAACCCAAGAACAAGTAGACTTACTCTTACGTTTTCTTTGAAGAGTTTTATAGTTTTAATTCTTGCATTTAGGTTCATAATCCATTTAGCATTAATATTTTAATATACAGTATATTAAAGGGGTCCAACTTTATTCTTTTGCTAGTGGATACACAGCTATCCCCAGCACCATCTGCTGAAAAGACTATTCTTTCTTTATTAAATTGTCATGACACCCTTTAAAAATCAATTGAATATAAAAGTCAGGGTTTAATTCTGGGCTCTCAGTTATATTCCAGTGACCTATATGTCTATCATTATACCAGTATTGCCCTGTTTTAGGTACTGTAGCTTTGTATTAAGTTTTGAAATCAAGAACTATGACTCCTTCACTTTTGTTGTTCTTTTTCAAAGCTGCTTTGAAAATTCTGAGTACCCTAAATTTCCATGTAAGTTTTAGGATCAGCTTTGCCTTTTCTGAAGAAGAAAAATGGCAGTTGAGATTGCCTTGAATCTGTAGATCATTTGGGATAATACTGACATCTTAACAATATTAAGTCATCTAGATCCATGAACATGGGATGTCTAAATTCTTTAATTTCTTTCAATAATTTTTGGTAGGTTTCAGAGTACCTTTTTTTTTTTTACCGCTTTTCTTAAATTTTCTTAATTTCTAGATGCAATTATAAATGGAATTTTTACTTTCATTTTTGTTCACTGCCAATGTATAGAAATATAATTGATTTCTGTATATTGCTATTATATCTTGCAAGCTTGTTGATCTCATTTATGAATTCTAATACATTTTAGTGATTCCTTAGGATTTTCCATATAGAATATCATGTCATCTACAAATAGAGGTAGTTTTACTTCTTTCCCATTTGGATGCCTTTATTTCTTTTTCTTGACTAATTGTTTTGGCTAGAGAGTCC
The DNA here is from genome assembly GCF_000951035.1 of Colobus angolensis palliatus. Classification (NCBI taxonomy): domain Eukaryota; kingdom Metazoa; phylum Chordata; class Mammalia; order Primates; family Cercopithecidae; genus Colobus; species Colobus angolensis. The sequence continues at coordinate 7,003,714 of NW_012114566.1, forward strand.
AATACAAAACTGAAGAGTGAAAGCAACATTCTTGCTCTGTTCCTCTTTCACTATTAAGATGCTGGCTGTGGTTTTTACATAGATGCCTTTTCCCACGTTGAGGAAATTTTCTTATTATTATTAGAGTATTTTATCATTAAAAAAAGTGTCAGATTTTGTCAAACGCTTTTTCTGCATCTACTGAAACAATTATGACCTTTATACCAAAATCTGACAAAGACATTACAACCCTACTCCCGGGTTTTAGTCAGCTCAGGTTTCTATAACAAAATACTATACAGACTGGGTGGCTCAAATAACAGGAATTCATTTCTCACAGTTCTAGAGGCTGTGATGATCAAAATGCCAACCAGTTCACTTAGCTGGTGAAGGCCTTCTTCCTCACTTGTAGATGGCTGCCTTCTCACTGTATACTCACATCAAAGAGAAAAAGTGAACTCTGGTTTTTTCTTCTTCTTTTTCTAAGAGGGCCCCATCCTCATGACCTCACCTAAACCTAATTACTTCTGAAAGGCCTCAATTCTGAATACCATTGTGAGTTAGGGCTTCAACATAAGAATTATGAAGGAACACACACAGTTCATAAGAGCCCCCCAGAAAAAAAAAGTGATAGGCCTCATAAACATATATCCACAAATCAATAACAAAATTAAGCAAATCAAATTTTGCATAGTAAAAGAATATATCCTCCATAGATAACATAAAAATCCATGAAACAATGGAGTTTATCACAAAAATGCAAAGACAGGTTTAAGATTCAAAATCTGATCAATTCAATTCACCATATTAACAAGTGTTAAAAAAATACAAATGATTCACCCTATAAATGCAAAAAAAAAATATGACAACATTCAACATTCATATGAAATTTAATAAAAGCTTTCAGTATACTTAGAATAAAAGGAAACTTGCTCTACCTGATATGGGACATCTGCAAAAAACTTAGAGCTAATATCACACGTAACAGTGAAAGTCTGAAAGCTTCCTCCCTGAGATTAGAAACAAGGATGTTCACTCTCACCACTTCTATTTAACACTGCAATAGTCTGTGCAATGTTAACAGTGTCCTAGTCTGTGCTTTAACACTGTCCTCATCTGTGCTGTAAAGAAAGAGAAGTAACTGACACTACTAATATTGGATAGGAATAAAACTGTCTTTATTTGTGATTAACAAGATCATATACACAGAGCATCCTGTTCACAAAAAAAAAGTCAAAAGCATTAATGATTAAATTAACAAGGTTGAATATATAAAAATCAATTATAGTTTTGTATAGAAACAATGATGAACTGTAAATTTTTTAAACAGCATTTTCAATGACATTCAGAAATATAATTCACATCCTATTCACCCAGGATAAATTTAATAAAAGACCCAAGAGATTAGCAAACTGAAAACCACAAAATATTACTCAGAGAAATGAAAGAATAATTAAATTGAGGTATACTATATTCATGGTTTACAATAATTCAATCATTTAGATGCTAATATTCCCTAACCGATCCACTGAATTCACAAAATGGAAATTAAAATTCCTAGAAGTATTTTGTAAAAATGTACAAGCCGATTCTCTAATTGATATGGAAATAGAAAAGACAGAATAGTGAAAACAATTTCAAAAGAGAACAAAAAGAACTTACACCATGTGATTTCAAGACTTACTACTGAACAAACAGTGTGAGGTTGGCATGATAGACACACAGATGAATATAACAACGTCCAGGAAAAAAACTCACACATATATGATTGGTTGATTTTTTTTTTTCTTTTTTTTTTTGAGACTGGGTCTCACACTGTCGCCTGGGCTGGAGTGCAGTGGCGCGATCTCAGCTCACTGCAGCCTCTGCCTCCCCGGTTCAAGTGATTCTTCTGCCTCAGCCTCCCGAGCGGCTGCGATTACAGACGCCCACCACCACGCCAAGCTAATTTTTTGTATTTTTAGTAGAGACGGGGTTTCACTATGTTGGCCAGGTTGGTCTTAACTCCTGACCTCGTGATCCACCCGCCTTGGCCTCCCAAAGTGCTGGGATTACAGGCGTGAGCCAGCATGCCAGGCCATGATTGGTTGATTTTTAACAAAAGTTTCAAGGTAATTCAAAGGAAAGGAACAGGTGGATACAGAAGAGACAAACCTTGATCCTTACTGCACACTATACACAAAAATTAACTCAAAACAAATCAGAGACCTAATGTAAAAGCCAAAACTGTAAAACTCTTGGGAGAAAACACAGAAAATCTTTTACAACCTGGTATTAATCAAACATTTCTTAGACATTTGCCGGGCACGGTGGCTCACACCTGTAATTCCAGTCTAGCCTGGGCAACAGAGTGAGACTTCATTTCAAAAAAAAAAAAACAACAACAACAAAGATTTCTTAGATATTACCAAAAAAAAGGAAGAAAGCAAGCACAGACCACCAAAGAAAATGTCGATAAACTACACTTATTCTACAGACCAAGAGAAAACATCTAACAAGAACTTGTATCTAGATATATAAAGATATAAAGAACTATTGTAACTGAATGACAAGAAACAAGTTTTTTAAAGGACAAAAGATTTTATCAGCTATTTCACAAAAGAAGTTATATAAATGTCTGATGAATAAATGAAAATATCAACATCACTGGTAATCAGAAAAATGCAAATTAAAACCATAAGGAGATACCAGTATACACCCAACGGTGTCTGAATTGAAAGAATTATACCAAGTGCTGGCCAGAACGTGGAGCAACTAGAATTTTTTCATACACTGCTAGTGAGTATGGTACAATCACTGAAGAAAATAGTTCTTCAAAGCAATTTCTTACAAAGTTAAGCATAAACTTACCATATAAAACAGCAATTTTACTACTACGTAACCAACCCAGAAAAATCAAAGCCTATTTACACAAAGGCTCACACCTTGAACGCTCATGGTAGTGTTATTCACTATAGGCAAAAAACCTGTAAACGTCCCAAATGTCCATGCATGGATAAGCAAATTGTGAGCACATTTATACAACAGAACACTATTCTTTACTGAAAGGAACAAACTAATGAGACACACAATAACATAATAAGACTCAAAAACATCATGCTATAAAGAGTATATAATGCATAATTCTATTTATTTGAAACTCTAGAGCAGGCAAAACTAATTCATAGTGACTAAAATCAGATCATTAGTTGCCTGGAGATGCGGATGAGGGAGGAGTGACTACAAACAGACACAATGAAACTTTTGAAGTGATGGAGATGTTCTGTACCTTGATTAGAGTAGTAGTTACATGAATGTGTAAATCTGTCAAAACATTAACTTGTACATTTAAAATAAGCACATTTTACTATATGTAAATTACGCCAATAAATATCATTTAATTAAAAAGAAGTAACATTCAGCCATTTGGAAATAGTATCATTCCTCAAAGATATCAATAAAAGACAAATCAACCTAACTACAGGTTTAACCCCTAGGTAATAAATCTTTTATGGTCTTTTATCATTCAATCAATTATGCATTAAGTGCCAACTGTGTGCCAGAAATGACTCCAAGTCTGATGGCACAGGGGTAAACAAAACATAAAATACTTTGCAATTATCAAGCTTTCATCCTGAAAGAAAAAGATCGTAAAAAGTAAAGCAAAATATACAGTAAGTTGGTTTGGGAAAGAGTAAATGAGAAACATAAAGTAGTTGCAGGGAGAGGGACATTTTAAATAAGATGGCCAAAGAAGGTCTCACTAGAGATGCAACATCTCAAGACACAAGACAGATTAGGGAATAAGTTAAGCAGTCATCTGGGGGATGAGCATTACCGGCAGAGGGAACACCAAGTGCAAAAGCCCCAAGGCCAGCTATTCCAGAAACAATATGGTGGCAAACAGGTATGGGGGATAGTAAATGGAGTCAAAAACTGAGGTATGAATAAAGGGTAGGTAGAGAGTCAAAAAATGAGGTTGCAAAGGGGGCAATATCATTTAAGCCTTATAAGCTACTACAAAGACTTTACCTTTTACATTGAGTGAGAAAGAAAACAAATGAAGCTTTGAAGAATGACAGGATTTAACTTGTTTTAACCTAAATACTCTGGATACTGCATTGAGACCAGACTGATGTGCTGGGTTTCAGGTTGTGAGAGGAAGCTGAGAAACCAGTCAAGAGGCTACTAAAATAATCCAAGTAAGAAATGATAGTGGCTTTGGCCAGGTAGTAGTAGAGGGAGTGAAAGGTGATGAGATTCAAATTCTAAATATATTTTCATGGTAGAGTCAACATGAACTACTGACAGATAAACTGTGAATGTGAAAGAAGAAGAGCCAGGGATGACTCCAACATTCTTGGTCTGAGTAACATCAATGGACTTAGATGGTGAAGATTAAAGATGAAACAAGTTTGGGTAAAAAGATCAGCTCAGTTTTAAGTATTTTAAGATTTATATCCTTTAAATATCCACATGGAGATGTCATAAGACAGCTGGATGTGTGTCTAGAGTTCAGAGAAAAAAAGATTTTTTTTTTTTGGCAAAGTAAATCACTGGATATGATGGTATGTGTGTACGTGAAATTTTTAGGAAATAATCCATACTTGATTTTAATACATCAGGGCTTCAGCACTGAGACTAATGGATTGTTTGTGTGTTTTCTGATTTACATAAATCCATACAAGTCTGCTAGGCACTTCACACCTTTATTTTTACTTTCACATCTGAAGTACAGCAATATGGATAGATAAGGTGTGTATTTAAGATAATAACATGAACAGACACATTCCTAGAGCCATAGCTATTTAAAAGTGACACTAGCATCAAGATACTCATTCTAAAGAGAGCTTTAAAAAACAATCACTTGTTATGAAACTAATTGCTCTGCCAAGTGCTTCTTAGGATATGTAAAAATCATCATCTTCTCTACATTTTACTCTTTTAAATCAGGGAAAGTAATAGACTTTGTGATTAGACTTAGAAGTTAGGTTTTGATGCTTATAACCATCCAGGTTCTAAAGTGAGTAACGTTTCCAACTTGATAATGCACACTACAGCTCATAAAGGAAGACACATTACGTATCACTAGAGAACTGCATAGATGACATAAAAACACCAAGATTCAACTGGAATTATAACATGGGCAAGCAAGCTTAATTGATGGTTGAAAGCATTATTTAAAAAGTAAAATTATCATTTTCCAGTGTGAATGAGAATTACCTCTTCTCAGTCGCCCATTTCCATGGCTTTGTTTGTTCCCTCATGCCAGAATGTCTCTCTTCCTACTTGATATCCTTTTGTTCTCTCAAGATCCAGCCCAAAGTTGGCCTCCTCCACAGACTCCTCAGAACCCCAGTGGTATTCACTGTTCTTTCCGAATTCCCATAGTACTGCCATTTACACATTTAGAGCACCTATGTAATTCTGCCACGAATTAACTTTAGCTATTTACACTAAAGCAAATGCTCCCTGAGGACAGAAAACGTCACAGTCATCTTTGCCTTTCATGAAATGCCTAGAACAGTACCTTACATATTCTGTTTAAGCACTCACTAAATGTTTATTCAACTGAACAAAAATCTTATTAAACTAAAAAACTGGTCAAGTGAATCAAACTCAATGGAATATATGCTTTCAACATACTTTTCTGGATCTCACTTTCCTATCTCTCAACACCCTAGACAAGGCCCATTAATTCTCAGTCACTCTCAAGTGACTTCACAGCAGAGGAGTCATCAATTACAGCAAGCAAAAAGGTGACCCCTCCATCTTGCATAGTTCCCTATTGTGAGAGTTACATTCTTTTTTTTTTCTGAATAAAAACAGAGTCTCATTAAGTTGCCCAGGCTGGCCATAGACTCCTGAGCTCAAGTGATCCTCCGGCCTCAGCCTCCCAAAGTGCTGGAATTACAGGCATGTGCCACTGCACCCAGCTGGGAAACACACTCTTAGGCTAACCTCCCATTATCCTGCCCACAGTCCCTTCACATGGCAAGCAGCCCTCCTTGGCAGGATCCATCCAGATAACTCAAGCCTGGTTACCTCCCACCATCACCACTTACACCACAAAAAAAGTCATGCCTTCTTGACCACACAAGATGGACACACGCAGACTCCTCCACCTACTGCTCTCTCACTCAACATGCCATCTCAGCTAGCTCCAGTCATTCTCCTCCCCTCCAGGAACAAGTCTATGTTCAAGTGTGCTCCCAACTCACAGAAATATCATGTGATATGGTTAGGCTTTGTGTCCCCACCCAAATCTCATTGTAATTGTAATCCCCAGGTGTCAAGGGAGGAACCCAGTGAGAGGTAACTGGATCACGGGGATGGCTTCCCCCATGCTGTTCTCATGATAGTGAGTGAGTTTTCCTGAGATCTGATGGTTTTATAAGTGTTTGGCAAGTCCCTCCTTTGCTCGTCCTTCTCTCTCGCCAGCCACCATGTAAGATGTTGCCTACTTCCCCTTTCACCACGTCTGTAAGTTTCCTGAAGCCTCCCCAGCCATGTAGAACTGTGAGTCAATTAAACCTCTTTTCTTTATAAATTACCCAGTCTCAGGTATTTCTTTATAGCAGTGTGAAAATGGACTATAATCACATTTTCTCAAAAACTCTCTGGAAGGTGCCACTGCAGCATAAGGAAACAAGATTCTGCAGCTCATTAAACATCTAGACAAATTACACAATCAATCTACACTTCTGGCAGACAAATCCAAATCCTGGGTTGGAAACAAAAGGCCCATGTGGGGGAGAAACAGAGAAATATCACAAAACTAACTCCTCACTAGATTAACAGCTCCATCTGAATGACACTTTTAATCTCTCCTCTAATTTCTCCGATATGTGGGAAACAGGTGTTGTGGGTGAACCAAGTCTATTCTCTTTCACTAAGCCCCACATCCCTCTTTAGAAAGCAGGGTTACTTACTACCCTTTGGTTTCAGCTTTGGAGCTTTAGCAAAAATACTGAAACAAACAACTCCTAGTCATCATTCTATTATCAAAAGTGTATAATCCCCAACATTTACCACTTACCTATTATGAGACCTCTCATTTTAAGCAACTCAATGTGAAATACAGATTTACAAAAACATGAGGGGGAAAGTACTGACTAAACATATCAAGGAAAAAGAAAAAAGGAGATTCTTCAACTGGTCATACAAATTTTACCGTAAAGATGAATATTATTCATATTTAATTAAATATATATTTTGTGAAGAGTCAACTATTTACAATGGGAAATGTCCACATTAGAATCTAGATTAAAACACGCTACCTGCAAATTGAAAATGAGAAATTCTGTGCAACCAACCAGGTCAATAACTGCATATCTACTTATCAATAATTTCATATATACTTAATAATCAATCTTATTATCATTAGGGCTTTTTTAAAAAAATAGATGTATCTTTAAAATATACTAGATTTCAGCTATTACATGAAGAATATTCCTACCGGCTCTCTGGCTTTCTAAGAATCATTTAGTACAAACCAATATTTATTCTTAGTACAAAACACAGACATCTACAAACTCGAACTAACAATGCATGGTAGAAATGGGTATAACCATTTAGGAAAAGTTACACATGTAAAGTTATATATATACTTATAAAATTAAAACATACCAATCCTATAAAAGAATAATTTCACTCTTAGGTATTTAACCCAGAGAAAATGGAATACATGTTCATAAAATGACTTATAAAAAATTGTTTATAGTAATATGATTTGCAATAGCCAATAAATAGAAAAACAGTCATATGCTCACTAACTGAAGAATGGTAAACAAATTACAATAAAATAAAACACTGCTCAGCAACAAAACAGAATGAACCACTAATACATGCAACAACATGGATTCATCTCAAAAACATTATGTTGAGGAAAAGAAGTCAGATATAAAAGAGTATATATTCTATCATCTCATATATATGAAGCTCAAGAACAGGCTAACCTAATCTATGGAAATAGAAATCAGAACACTGGCTGCCTGTGGGGAGATGAGTAAAGGGAAGGCCTGATAGAAACAGTGCGTTAAGGGCGCCGGGCGCGGTGGCTCATGCCTGTAATCCCAGCACTTTGGGAAGCTAAGGCGGGCAGATCATGAGCTCAGGAGATCGAGACCATCGTGGCTAACACAGTGAAACCCAGTCTCTACTAAAAAATACAAAAAATTAGCCAGGCACGGTGGCGGCCACCTGTAGTCCCAGGCACTCTGGAGGCTGAAGGCAGGAGAATGGCATGAACCCAAGAAGCGGAGCTTGCAGTGAGCAGAGATAATGCCACTGCACTCCAGTCTGGGTGACAGAGCGAGACTCTGTCTCAAATAAATAAATAAATAAATAAATAAAACGGTGCGTAAGGGAACTTTTAGAGATTATAAAATGTTCTATTTTTTGAATGGGGGATAGTTAACATGGGTGCATACACATGTCAAAATTCACTTAAAAACTGGTTCACTAGGGCCGGGCATGGTGGCTCAGGCCTGTAATCCCAGCACTTTGGGAGGCTGAGATGGGAGGGTCACGAGGTCAGGAGATGGAGACCATCCTGGCTAATATGGTGAAACCCTGTCTCTACTAAAAACACACAAAAAAATTAGCCAGGCGTGGTGGCGGACGCCTGTAGTCACAGGTACTCGGGAGGCTGAGGCAGGAGAATGGCATGAACCCGGGAGGCGGCACTTGCAGTGAGCAGAGATTGCGCCACTGCACTCCAGCCCGGCTGACAGAGCGAGACTCCGTCTCAAAAAAAAAAAATGGTTCACTTTATCGGATATAAATTCTACTCCATAAAGTTAATTTTAATTTTTATTTATTTCTTTCTTTATTTTGAGACAGGGTCTCACTCTATCGCCCAGGCTGGAGTGCAGTGGAGTGATCTCAGCTCACTGCAACCTCCGCCTCCCGGGTTCAAGGGATCCTTGTGCCTCAGCTTCCCAAGTAGCTGGAATTACAGGCACGCACCGCCATCCCCGGCTAATTTTGGTATTTTTAATAGAGATGGGGTTTCACCATTTTGGCCAGGCTGGTCTGGAACTCCGACCTCAGGTAATCCACCCGCTTCAGCCTCCCAAAGGGCTGAGATTACAGGCATGAGCATCGCATCCAGTCCATAAAGTTAATTTTTAAAGTCACATCTGATATCTTACTTCTAGACGATGGCAAGGATAGCCAGTTAATGTAAAGTGTAATCTTTTGCCCAAAAGCTGAAAATAATATGGATAATAATCATAACAAACTTACAGCCTAAGTCAGATTCTAAATCACAAATCCAAGTCACCCAGTATCATAAGATATAAGTCCATCTTACAGAAATACCCATAAATATTCACAGAACAAATAGGAACAATCAGCAGGTCTTTTCTTGGGAAGCCATTACCTGAACTAGCCAGTCACCTTTGACCACCATAAGATAGGAATACAACTTCATATTCAAGATCATTTGTTCCTTCTTATCTAGTATTTTCTTTCTCTGTCTCCTGGCAGTCTTTGAGCAGCTCACTCACATATTTCAATAACATCTATTTCTAAATCATTTTTCTGCTCTCTCTTCCCAAGTTGTCTCCCTCTTTGAGTAAAACTTTCTAGGACTATTGTACTTCACTCTTGAATGGCCCTCCTACTTCTTACCTCTGTCCAACTGTCTTATTTGCTTGCCTACGACCTGTTTGCTTTTTTCTTTTCTGTATTTTCAGGCAATTAGAAAAGTATTTTTCACTCTAACATTTTGAGTTCATGATTTCATTCATTTTCACCTGTCCTGTCTTCATTACCACATCCCTCACCAAGGTGCCACAGTACTCACATTTAGGCTCCACCATGACACTATCTATCACCTTGGCTGTGCTTTACTTCACTCCTCCTGGGGGACAAACAGCAAAGCCAAATATCCCATATCATTTTGCTCTATACCTCAAAAAACATAACCAGATCATTTGACTTCAACACCCTACCGCACAGCTGTCTTTTACATTTAAAAATGCTAGCCTAGGCAACATGGCGAGACCTAATCGCTACAGAAACTAAAAAAATTAGCTGGGTGTTATCACATGCCTGTAGTCCCAGCTACTCAGAAGGCTGAGGTAAGAGGACTGCTTGGGCCCAGAGGCTGAGGCTGCAGTGAGCCATGTTCACATCTTTGCACTCCAGCCTGGGCAGAGTGAGACCCTATCTCAAAAAAAAAAAAAAAAAAAAAAGAAATGCTGCTGCTAAGGCCTTGTTCCTAACCAAATGGTTGAAAGTGTCCTTTCCAAGATGATATTTTGCTACAGAGCTGCATATATCTGCTTGTAAAGCCTGTAAACACTTATAGTTCTCATTTTAATGAGCTTCATGACACCATTATCCAGTTATCATCCCTGCATCCCAAAGTTTGGTAGTCAGCTTTGTATCAGATGACTGCTTGAACCAGTCCTCTTTCAAGTACTTTTCTACAGATTCTATTTGGAGTTGATCCAATTCAGCTTATGATATATAGCAGTTTCTTTGGTAGCTCATGATCACCTGCCCTCCATATATGAGTTTTGTACCATGGCATCACTTACACCTGAAAGTGTAAGTGAGCAGAGATTGCGCCACTGCACTCCAACTATACAACACTTTATTATACAACACTTTATTAATAATAAAGGCAACCCATTAGATGGTTGAGTTCTAGTGTCCAGATATGTCTGCAAATGTGTCACTGCTTCTCAAGGAGGCTCCAATGTCATTCTACAACACCAACACGAAGTCACTCATGTTAAAAGCTGTTAATCTTAAAATCTTCCTACATGTGTGCTGGCCTTTCAGATTTCTTTTCTATTTACTAATAACTTATCAGACAATCACCAGAAAGAAAAGGTCTCTGCACAAAATGAGCCACTAGCTGTAGGATCCTCTATTTCAATTCTTACTCTAAGATTGTGTATACACCATTTAACTTGTTTCCTCATAAGGAAATTTGGATAATTGCACCTGCTTTCAAGATTTTGGAAAGACTTTGAATTTATGCAAAATGTCTTACTCAGTGTCTGGCATACTGGAGACTTTCACTAAACAGTTCACAACGATAACAAGCCACTCTATTCTATCGATATACTTACTCTAGCACCCTTCTCAATCCAAAAATAGAGTGTTCATGTATGATCTTACTATCTATCACAACACATTTAGATCTCATTCTCCCTTTCATACTCCACTCATTTCCCACTGTCTGGAATAGCCTCACTTTCTCCATTCAAAAAATTACCTCTGACTTTCTTTAAAGAAAAAAAGCCTTAACCAGGGATTTTGAGGTTAGAAGGAAGGTTAGAAAGGAACGCATTTAAATAGCCACAGCTATGCTAAAATGAATACAGTAAATTGGTATGCAACAAGATCTTCAAGGTAACAAAAAAAAAAAAAAAAGAACAATAAAATGAATACAGCAATGTATAGCTACTACACCCTTACCTTACATTAATTTTTCTCCAAAATCTTTTCTGGAGTCCATGAAAGCCAGGATCACTGTCTTCCTCATATCCTATAAATATCATGACTAAATGGGTCCTTTGTAAAACACACTGGAGAAAAAGATAAAACTGATGAATTCTCAAGGCTCTCCAAATCCCAATGTTTTGTCATTTCAGAAAGCAATTTATGAGAACTCACCAGACAAGGGAGTGGAGGAGGATAAAGCTAAATACTCTTTTGACCTGATACAAAACTAATTTTAAACATCTGGATTTTCTTCTTGATTATATTCAACAAATCAATTAATGGCTCAAGAACCATCTAAAAGATGTATTTTTGCAACTGTGTTCTCTAATTCAATTAAATGGCACTATGCACTCTAAAATGAACAACTTTTTATACTCACTTTTATGAGATGGCTCTCAATTTTAATATACACAGGTAAACTTAAAATAACTTCAATCTATCAATCTAGATTTATGTATTCATTGGCATTATTATATTTTGAAAATGGTTTGCCTTGAAAGGAAAAACATAAACTGCAAGCTATAGTGTTCTACTCATTGTCCCTTTCCCTTTATTGAAGGCTTCCAGAAAGGCCACAATGGACTTCTTAAATAGAATGGGATATCAATGTTAAAAAACACATATTTCTTTTTTTTTTTTTTTTTGAGACGGAGTCTCGCTCTGTCTCCCAGGCTAGATTGCAGTGGCCGGATCTGGGCTCACTGCAAGCTCCGCCTCCCGAGTTTACACCATTCTCCTGCCTCAGCCTCCCGAGTAGCTAGGACTACAGGCACCCGCCACCTCGCCCAGCTAGTTTTTTGTATTTTTTAGTAGAGACGGGATTTCACTGTGTTAGCCAGGATGGTCTCGATCTCCTGACCTCGTGGTCCGCCCGTCTCAACCTCCCAAAGTGCTGGGATTACAAGCTTGAGCCACCGCGCCCGGCAAAAACCACATATTTCTTATTAAATTTACCTTATCTATAAGGTAAAAAGGTGCCTGCTGCTCTATTTAAATAAACACACACACACACACGCACACAATTGTGGTCCTTCCTAAAGTGAATTATATTTGAAAAAGGCAAAGCTTTCCAAATATTAACCACAGTAATTCCAAATTCAGTTCTCAAGGTAGTTCAATTATGGCACAATAAATGAATGATGGCATTTAATTCAAAATCTCTGAGTTTTAGAATCCAGAACATCCCTTTCATTCCTGATTCAAAAAACTTTAAGGTATTCAAATGCTACAACACACCTGTCTTTCAGTTACAGGCATTGCTTCAATGAAAAAACAGCTTAAAAACCATGAAATGAAATCAATTCCACATAAAGCTATTGTAAGATTCTGATCTCTAATCTGACTTGTAAATTAGATGTGTGCAACTTCCACTATCCAGCAACCTGCAGATCTTTTTCCTAGCAGGATGGCGATGTTAGTTGCACTGCACTCTGACCAGAAACATGCAGTGGTGGCAGTGGCACAACGACAAATTGAATTGTATATGCTTTGAATAAAGATTTCAAGGTAAGTCATGAGGGAACCTTTACTGTTTGTTGATGAACTGTATATGCTATATAAAAAGTAATCTATGGTTTACATCTAGACTATAGAGTTTTTGTTGAATGCTAAGATTTAAAAATGTTAAAGATTCACTGAGGGAAAAAATGGGATTCAACACTGAGAGAATCCACACACCTCATTTCCCAGCACTGCTTTCAAATCCTCTATTACTGGTATAAATAGTATACCAAAAGCAAGGACTCTCAACCAAATAAACATCAGTTTGGTTCAGAGAATAGTTTGATGTTCCAGTTTTCTTCTGATTCAATACTTCTAAAAAATAAAAATACATAGGTTTATTTTCAGTTCATACTTGCTTGCCAAATCATTTTAAGTGAATTTAATTTAGTTAATAGGTCCAAAAATATTAATTTATGAATTCAACTGTTCTATGCACACTAATACTGTACAGTATGATATTTCACTATTGAAGAGTCCACTGAAAGGGACATTTTCCTAGAAAATTCCGAGTATAATAGCTTTCTGCAAATAGAAACATTTTAAATACTCTAGATGAAGGCAAAATTTCAAGAATCCCCTAAGCAAACACTTTCACACAAAAATCATAGTCCTGCAATCAACCCTTTTAGTCAAAAGACGTTTTTCTTTACTGTATTTCCCTTAGAGTGAGATAACCCAATACTAAAAGGTGATAACTATATGAGTTTCATAAATATAAGATCTTTAAAGCTTGATTACCAAAGCAATTACATTATGGAACGATAATATAATACATATTCCCCAAGTAAAGCTCAAATTTACTTGAACAACACCAACCAATACCACCAAAAAATTTTTTCATTCATATATATATATTTTTTTTAGTCCTGAAGTCCTTGGAATCATAGTAGGGCTTGGTGCCATACTTGTGTCACACTCTGCCAGTCATCCAAAGAATATGCCAAACTTCTTTTTCAACTCCTTTGTCTACCAGTGCATCACTGGACCCAGCAGGCAGCTCACCCAGACAATTTCAGTAACGGATTTTGGCTCTGTGCATAATAGATGGCAATCCTTAGGAAGTATCCTGTTTGTCTTATAGCTGAGAGATTTGAACCTGCTGCAGACGTCACATCTAAATTCTTGGATGGATTTTTATCATCAGTGTCACCTATAAAATAAGACAGTGTCACCAATAGCATAGTCCTAGAAAACATCTATTTCAGCACTGCTAAGCTTTCAGCATCATGACTGATAGTAATTTATTTGCCTGAGAAGAGTCAACAATCTATTATCTGGGCACTGAGATCCAGCATGCAACCTGTTCTTGTACATCTATGATCTAAGAATGAGTTTATATTTTTAAATGGTTGAAAACAGGTTTTTTAAGACTAACATTTTGTGACATGTGATGATTATATGAAGTTAAATTTCCACTTCCATAAATAAGGCTTTATTGGAACATGGCTATATTCTTTCATTTAGGTATTTTTCTACAACTGCTTTCACGCTACAGTGGCCAACTTGAGTAGGTGCAACAGGGTCCATAGGGTCCATAAAGACTAATATAGTTACTGCCTGGTCCTTCCAAGGAGAAGTTTGCAAACTCCTGGCCTAGATTATTTTTTTGGTGAGTAGGTAACATGATATCTACCGTACATTACATGAAGAACCTAAGTGGAAAGACTATAATGTTTCCCCGTCTTACTTATATGCATTCAACTGAAATTATTTGTTGGGCCAGACCTGTTACTACAATGTAGACAGTTCTAGTCACTCTGGTCTCCCTCTTGGCTCAGTTTTGCCTCAATCCAAGGAGTTAACATTGACTTTGGGCAGGAAGAAGACAAGGAGTTCACCTTCAGGTCAAATTCCAGTTATCCAACATTGGCCTGCTCCATGTCCCCAAACTCTCCTGGTTCTGAATTTCTGCTTTATATCAACCATTCTCTGTAATGGACTTCCTGTACTAGACATCAGTCTAGTCTGGCAGTATTTCCTGCCAAAGACATGTGGGCAAGGGACTGAGTCACAGCATTCTTTGAACTATGCCAGCTGATCATCAGTTCTGTCCCTGCTCTAACAGCCTTCCTGTATGGTGGATTTGTTTGGGGGCCCTGTGAGCAGTCTGCATATTCCAACATTCCTCTTGGCTTCCACTGTTCCTCCTGGTCACGATTGCCCCTGAAGTTCATCACTTTCCTTTTACATTGAAACTTCTGGCCAAAGACTTGTTCAACGTTACCAACTGGCCTGTCTTTTTGTTATTTGAGTTCAGTTCACATAACAAGAGCCCAAGAAAATTTTATCTATATAGATGGATTTCTCAACTTAGAAACACCCAACTTAAAACATCTCTTATGTTTTAGCATCTGCTACAAAAGAGAATATATCAACCCCCCCAACCAAGTAGTATCCAGAATATCCATTTGTTCCCTCCACCATTGCTACTTGGCCCAAAGTTTCTATACTTGCTTCATCTGAAAGCATTACCTATCACCCACCACCACGTGGGATGCCCAAGATATCTGTGTCTCTTGAGCTTTGCTTCAAAATGCCTCTCTTGCTATCACTAAAGCTTTAACAACTCCGTTTCTGTTGTGAGGGAAAAAGAAGAGTTTCCTGTCACTGCTGGACTGCAACGGAGAAATGTGTTTGGCTAGATTTCTAGGGCTAGATTTCTAGAAGTCAAAAGTATAATTCCACAGAAAAAGATGTTAATTAGTCCATAATGAGGCTGAAACGCTCATACTATTAATGGCACTACAGAACCCATCTGTAATTCATATTACATTGTTGCAGATAGTTATTAATTCACTCATAAATTGTAGATTGACGGTACTAGAAAATAGCTTAAAAAAATGTCAGGACGGATTAGCCTAGTGTATGGACGTCAAAGAAAATTGGTTTCTTGTTTGTTTGTTTGTTTGTCTGTCTGTTTGTTTAAGAGACAGAGTCTGACTCTGTCACCCAGGCTGAACGCAGCAGCACAATCATAGCTCACTGCAGCCTCAAATTTCTGAGCTCAAGAAATCCTCCCACTTCAACCTCCTGAGTAGCTGGGACTATAGTGTGTATCACCACACTGGGCTAATTTTTTTTTTTTAATTTTTTGTAGAGATGGGGTCTGGCTATGTTGACCAGGCTGGACTCGAAATTCCTGGGCTTAAGCAATCCTCCTGCCTGTCCTGCAAAGTTAGAGTCACTACAATCCTGAAGTAATCTGCCATGGTGAACAGCTCTGAAACCACAGGTATATCTCACAACCAACAGAGTGGTATCAACTGTGAACAGGCTGACAAAGAATGACCATTAACCATATCTCAATTTGGTATGGCAACCACGCAGGTAGCAACCACTTTAAAAACAAAAACCTTCTTACCCTCTGAATATTTGGAAAATGGCACAGTAGTCCACCGATACATTCCTATAACCAGAAAAAGAAACTACAAGCATGTTAACTCCATATTCCAAAGGAATATTCAAACAATTAAAACTTTAGAACTGTGTTCATTTGATGAACCTAGCCTTCTTTCCTTAAAGAAACAGTTTTCAATCTCTTTAGTCAGGACCACTTTGTGTTCTTAAAAATTACTGAGTATTCCCAAGAGCTTCTGTTTACGTGGCTTATAATTATCAACATTCACCGTATTAGAAATTAAATGAGAAAAAGAGTATTTATCAATTTATTTTAAAAACTTAGTAAGATAACATATGTAATAAGACAATACATTTTAGGAAAATACAATGTTTTCAAAACAGAAAAAAGCTTTGTGCAAAAAATTATGTTGTTATAAAAGCTTTGCAAATTTTTTTCATGCCTAGCTTAATAGAAAACAGCTGGACTCTCATGCTGGTGTCTACATTCAGTCTGTTGTGCTATATTGTTTTGATTGAGCTACATGAAAAAAAAATGGCCTCACACAAATATGTAGTGAGAGAAAAGGAAGTATACGTATTAATAGCCCATTCAGATAACTGTGGATGTTCTTTTTTGATACTACACCAAAACTTGACAAGTAAGAGTTTCTTAAGAGTTAGTCAAAATATGGAATCTCATACATATGACCTCTTTGTATTCTGTTACCTGCTTTTTGAAAAGATCTTTCACCCATAATTTTGTAACACTGGTCACTTTGAAAATATTGGTTCATTGAGTTACATAGATATTACAAATCTTGACACAATTCGTCATACAACAGCAAAAACTCAACATTCATTAAAATCACCACACATCTCATCAGGAAAATCTTTTAAGTACTGGGAAGCTGACAGTAGCACAGCAGGTAACACAAGTTTTCTAAAATTTTAATTTTCACTTGAAAGTTTGAATTTTATCATTGGCAACAATACTGTCAGTTGTTTTCCTTGAAGTGACAGGCTCACTTTGTTCATTTTCAAGAAAATGACTGCCAAATTTCTAAGTCTGAATAATCACAGTTTGTCTGGTATTCATTCTTTCAAGTAAAAATGATGTTTCATGCAAAATTTGGCTAGTTTCACTAGCAACTCAAAAAGAAAAATCACATATGTATTTTTCCTCTAGACAGGCAACGTACTCTGGATATGCAGCAGAAATGCTTTTTGCACATTTCCTATCTCATCACACCAAATATTAAAACAAAGTATGTTTAAGGGTCAAAATTTAATAAATCAGCAATTGTTATCACTTCATCAAGGACATTCTTAAGTGAAAGTGGCTTTTTCTCGTTTCTGTGAATGCACAGCTGTGAAGAGTACTATGATTACTAGTACAGTTGGGTCTTACTGCCATTTAATTTCTAGAATGCTTAGTTTCTTCAATCATTGCTTTTACACCAGCAGGGCAAATGTCAAAGCAGTAGAAAAGTCCAAAAGTTAGTGTTACTATGATAATGGTTTTTACCTCATGGACACTCCTGAAAGGGTCTCAGGGATCCCTGGGGATTTGTACACCACAATTTGTGAACTGTCATCTCAAGGAAACACTGAAAGTTACGAATAAGTCACCATCCCCAAATCCATAGTGAATATCCCCCATATAATAAATATACTAAATATTTGTATGAATTCTTGAAATCAAAATTGGTCTAATTTGTTTATATAAATATAAACAACAATAGCAATTAATATTTAGTCAGCACTTATATGTATTATCTCATTTAATCCTCATACTAAACCTATTAGTTAGCTGTATACTTATGCTACAGATAAGGAAACCTGTGATGAAGAAAGGTGAAGTTACTTGTCCAAGGTCACAACAGCAACTAGCAGTATTTATTGGATTCAGGCATAATCAAGTATTTTGCATACCTTCCTCTTAAGTCTTCACAACGACCTTTTTGTTGTCCTTATTACCCTTTATTTTATTTTATTTTTTTTTTTTTTGAGACAAGAGTCTCGCTCTATTGCCCAGGTTGGAGTGCAATGGCATGATCTCGGCTCACTGCAACCTCCACTTCCTGGGGTCAAGTGATTCTCCTGCCTCAGCCTCTCAAGTAGCTGGGATTACAGGGACCCACCACTAGACCTGGCTAATTTTTTTTGTATTTTTAGTAGAGATGGGGTTTCACCATATTAGTCAGGCTGGTCTCGAACTCCTGACCTCAGGTGATCCGCCCACCTTGGCCTCCCAAAGTTCTGGGATTAGAGTCATGAGCCACTGCACCCGGCCTCCTTTATTGTTCTTTACATCTCTATTCTTTAAATCTTCATTACTAGTTTTACAGACTAAAACTTTGAATCAAATAGGTAAAGTATCCTGCCCAAGGTTACCCAAGTGGAAAGTGATGAATCATCCATATACAAGTCTGTCTGACTGCAAAGCACAATACATACTCTGTCTTGCTATACCACACAGGAGTGTATTATTTGTATATAAATAAACTGATAACTACAAGAGTCTTATATAGTTTTAAAGTCTATTGAGAAACACTTCTATTTGGATTTTTACTAATTTGATTACCTCTGTCTTTAAATGGTGTAAAACCTACTTCCTTTCAAAATGATATGCTCTAGATAGTTCATTAATTCACACTACTTGAATATGACAACAGATTAATACAACTAAGTTATAAAAATAATAATAATAATAACACTAAAAAAGACTAATCACCCCACGGGATATGAGAAAACTGAAACTCGGAGCAGTTACTAACTCCCTGCAAAGGCTTGCTGCTCATAAATGGCCCAGAGTCAATATCAATCTAGACTGACTGTGAAACCCAAAGTCTGCAGTCACATTGCCTGCATATATTTAAGAAGGTCTCAGGCAATGACCTAGGAATTGCTCACAAGGTCCGGATACAGAGCTTGCTGATATCATACCCACCTACCCAAGGTAATCAAGATATGAATCATCTTGTATCTTAAAGACCAAGAGGTGAAAAGGAAGCTGGTGCACATTGAAAATAAACAGCCATGTTTTCAGGTGTTCTGAATACAGAAAAAAGTAAATTCACTTATAAGGTGTCAGTACACATCTCTGTGGCTGAAACAAGCTTGCTTTCATTTAAAAAAACACAAAACAAAAAAAGCCTAGAAGACAATGTCATCACACCTACACAGGCTTTCCACAGATTACACAATAGCTTTCAGATGCCAGGAGCCCAGGAATGCTGCAAACCTTAGTAATTTGCAGCAGATAATCATTTTCCTAAAACTCTAATCAATCCATAAAATTTTCATTTCAAATTAGGATCTATAAAGGCTAGGCATCATGCCCCAACCCTTTGTTTCTATTTTAAGGGCCTACACTGCAAAATAGCTGCTTAATATTTAAACTCAAAGGAGGACAGAGACGGAATCACAGTTCATCTACCTCAATTCGCTCTTATAACCTGCCGTAACTCAACTTTTAGGAATTATAAACATCTTGAGATTGGACAGAGGAGTGTGGCTTTAATTTCAAACAAGTTGTATTCTTAAGGAGTCCCCACACACGTTTGACAGGAAGGTGACAAAATGGAAGGCTGTGGTGTACCACCTAAAACAGCAGGCAGTACAGGGGAGAGATGAGCAATTATACTCGTCACAGAATACCACACTCTGGATTCCTATGTAGCAAAGAAAAAACAAAACTACAGAGCAACTTCACCTCCCCCATCAATGATTCCTAACATGACCTAAAAGAATCACAATCTCGTAAGCAGCTGACAGATACATAGAAAAAGAAAAAAGAAAAAAAAAAAAATCAAGATTGAGGTCACGTCCCTTGACATGCATCATTTACACCAAAGATTCTCCCACTTATCTGAATTAATTTCATGTACCTCATTTCATTCAGATAATTGAAGTTTTCCTTTTAGAGTTGTAAAGCGTTTACCTCAACATAATTAGTAAACTGTCCACTTAAAAATATCACTACAAAAATTACCACCCTCTCGCCTCTACACATATACACACACTGTCCCACCATTAAAAGTATAAGATTTTGCCCTTCACAAGAAATTTAATTCAAAAGTCCTCCTTAAAAAATTAGCACAAGAAATTTTACAAAAAAAGTTGTGGTCATTACGTTTTTAATACGGAGTGTTTGCATTACTTGTTAAAGACATGGTAATTTGGGTGTTCAATACATGACTACTGTTCTGAAACCAAATTAAAGGTTTAGACCACTAAAGAGTTTGATGACTTGCCTCAATACAATAACTGGGATCGTATACAGAACAAAATCAAAGAGGTCTCTCTTTTTTACGAGCAGGCATTTAAGGGCCTTTTAATGAGAATTTACCCTTCAGTATATAATTACTAATGAACAAAAATAGGGCCATTAAACTCACTTCTTCATAATAAAACTAATTGTAAGAAATATAAGATAATATACACATATTAATCAAATTCACGAAAAACTGAAATCTCCAATGCCTTACAAGACAACATAGTGAAAATTATATACCTTTTCTTCTTAATTAAATGTCCTGTCAGGTGACTGATGCCATTTTCTATATGCATACGCCTATAATTTAAAATACAGACTCTCTAATACTAATGATGGCAATGAAACATCTAAGTTACCTGAATTAATTTTAAACTTCTATATGAACACTGGCTTCCCACACTGATAACAGAACTTATTGTTGGAAGAAATTGATATCTAATCTATATTTATCACCTGCTATGTGCCAGACACTGTACTGAGTGCTAAGGACACCTCCAGGAACTGGACGGATTCAGTTCCAACCCGGGGGTACACATGGTCTAGATGTAAAGACAAATAATGACCATGTAGAGGAATGTGTAATAGATACCTATGATGTTTTATATATACCACACAGAGAGAGAAAGATGAGAGAAACAGAGAGGAAGATTCCATGCATGGTTCCTGGCTCATGACTACCACAGCCCTTGATCCAGTCTTTTGCTACAATGTTGGCTGTGTTAGGCCTTAGGGGACAGCCTCTGACCTTCTCTT
>NW_012114566.1:7025260-7030427 GCF_000951035.1 Colobus angolensis palliatus
GCACAATGTGGGCTCCTCCTTTGCAGCAGTGCAGGATGGTCTCGATCTCCTGACCTCATGATCCGCCCGTCTCGGCCTCCCAAAGTGCTGGGATTACAGGCTTGAGCCACCGCGCCCGGCCAGACAGGACTCTTAATGCTTTTCCCAAGCCCCGCCCCCAACCCACAGAATATCCCATTCTACACCCTGGAGGAAGGAATGCTGTCATAAAGCCTCCACAAAAACCCAAAAGAACTGGGTTCAGAGAGATTCCAGATAACTGAACAAAGAGCGGTGCACTCAGAGATGACATGGAAGCTCTGTGCCCCTTCCCCTATGCCCTGCCCCACACATCTCTTCATCTTAGCCTTTGCAATATCCATTATAATAAACAAGTAAATATGTTTCCCTGAGTTCTGTCACTCCAGCAAATAGAACCCAACACAGGGTCCTGAGAACCCCAATACCTGATCAAATGAGAGTTCAAAGCTAAGAGAAGAAAAAGGCAGGAAATTAAACACTTGAAAATAACGAGCTACCATTGAAACTGCATAAAAATCACTGATTTATGAGAGACACCCTTAACTGTCACCACTAAGAAAGCAAAGAATCCAACTGCTGGCTAGTCAGGAAAGGCATTCTAACTCATGACTGGATGAATCCAGGGTGTCCTAGAGTCCCTGATGCAAATGAAAAGTTGACTCTCAAAAAGGTTCAAATTATAACAGCCACGGAGCCTAGATCTCAGTATCTAAAGGGTCAGTCTGGTGAGTGTGAGTCCAGAAAACAGCATCACAGGACCTTGGCTCTGCAAGACCATAACCACCTACCTATGGATAAGAATAGATCCTGGCTCCCTAAGGGTAGGGGAGATAGCAAGGAGAGGAGATCAAGCTGTTAGGTTCCAGTTCCACAAAGGACCTGGAATACAAAAAGAAACCACGCAAGAAATATAAATTCTATGGACTATTTATCACTTACTAAGGAAAGACTGTGGAATTGCTTCTCTGTTTATGTGTGGAATTGCTTCTCTGGTTATTTATTTATTTATTTTTTTTTTTTTTTTTTTTGAGATGGAGTCTTGCTCTGTCGCCCAGGCTGGAGTGCAGTGGCGCAATCTCGGCTCACTGCAACCTCCACTTCCTGGGGTCAAGCGGTTCTCCTGCCTCAGCCTCCAAGTAACTGGGAATACAGGCACGTGCCACCATGCCAGGTTAATTTTTGTATTTTTAGTAGAGATGGGGTTTCACCATGTTGGCCAGGCTGGTCTCGAACTCCTGACCTCAGGTGATCCACCAGCCTTGGCCTCCCAAAGTGCTGGGATTACAGGCACGAGACATCACGCCGGCTGTGGTTATTTTTTAAATACTCAAAAAAAATTATCATCTGTTTAAATGACTTGTATGATCCTACAGAGCACAGGGAAAAAGCACTAGATATTCTTACTAATTGTCTGATTCTATATCCTAACTCCATCTACAACTATTTTGAAATATTCTAGATACCTCACATACACTTATTTAAGGTGTTTGTCATTATTTCAAAACTCCATATGAGGAAAGTGCTTTAAAAATGAAAATCTTGCAGGCAAACTGAGTACATCCCAAGGATATGGTGAGACAGCATACTCTGTGAGCAATGGATGCTCAGGGCACCAGAATAATTCCAGATCCTTCCTGTTGTAGGTGACAGAGGTCTTAAAATATCTTCGGTCTGAATAGAAGAAACTGATCCGGCAGTGAGTAGGCCAGGCAGACTAGGACTGACATCAGAACTAGCAACGGTAGATGTGAGCTGATTTGCTTCCTATAAATTAAACACCATCCTACTCTACCGTACAACTGCTTTCAGTGATAATACTAGTAGAAAAAAAAAAAATGAAAGTAGTTCAAAGACATCCCTATGAAGGCTATTACCTCTATGACTCTACATGTTCAACTAGGAATCAGCCTATGGAATTGGCTCTGCATCTGCTCAGCCCAAATTTTACCCCGGCAATTTAAAGAATGCAGTGTTGGTTTGTACTTTCCAAGAGAAATGCTTGAAAACTTTCCTCAGTTTTTAAAAAAAATAACCAGGCAGGGCACAGTGGCTCACATCTATAATCCCAACACTTTGGGAAGCCAAGGCGGGAGATCCAGACCAGCTTGGCCAACATGGTGGAACTCCATCACTACTAAAAATGCAAAAAATATTACCCAGGCATGGTGGTGCATTCCTGCAATCCCAGCTACTCAGGAGGCTGAGGCAGGAGACCACTTGAACCAGGGAGGCGGAGGCTGCAGTGAGCTGCAATCACACCACTGCAATCCAGCCTGGGTGACAGAGCGAGACTCTGCCTCAAAAAAACTAAAATTAAAAAACATGCTATTCTGACATAAAAAAAAAAAAGAAGAAGAGGTAAGAATACCAGAAAAAGAATACACAGTGTTCTTCATGTAACACCAACAAGAAGCATAATATATCAAATACAACCTAAAACTGTTTAAAATACCATTTGAGACAATTTGCCAAGGTAGTCTGAACTCTGAAAGTCATGTTCCTTACAAAGGTCTATATGCTGAAAAACATCCTTATAAAATAAAACCAAGATTGTAAAATGTGGCCTATGGTAACAATCAAGAGGGTCACTCAATTCATGTTGTCACACTTTGCTCTCGTGGAAACACTGTATTATTTTAGCTCACCTAAGGTGTTCTATTACTAAAGTAATGTTCTTTCCCAATATCAGAGTGACTAACATAAGTTAAAGAACAAAATTCGCACTGTTAATTTCTTCCCCCAATTTTTCTAATCTGACACCTGCTACCTCTTTCAATATTGGAATTCAACCTAACAGAGTTATCTGGTTCAACACAAAAAAGGAACTGAGTTATTTCAAGTTTACTATATCATGATTCAGGACTTCCTGGCACTCTGCTACCTTCAAAATTTTGATAAAGCCCAACAATTTCATAAGCATTTAAAGAGTACCCACTACACTTGAAAATGGGTATACACAGATGAGTAGAACATAGCCGAACTTTCACGAAGCGCCTACCAGGAAAGAGCACACAGGCCAACAAATACTTACTAAATGTCTACACTAAACACTGTGCTCTGGGATGCAAAAAATGCATCTCACCACAGCAAGAACTTCAAGACTCATGCATTTGAGGCCCACTTTGAAATGTGAGATTGGGCATGCTGGAATTAGATTATTACATGTGATAGGATTTCCCTTCCTAAGTGATAGTCATGCATCACATAACATTTCAGTCAACAAGACATCGAATATACAACTGTGGTCCCATAAGATTGTAACACCGTATTTTTACTGTACCTTTTCTAAGTTTAGATATGTTTAGATACAGTATTCAGTACAGTAACATGCTGAACAGAGATGTAGCCCAGGACTAATAAACTATACCATATAGCCTAGGTGTGCAGTAGGTTATACCATGTACATTTGTGTGAGTACAGTCTATGATGCTCCCACAAGTCTCTTCTCGGAACATACCCGTCATTAAATGACACATGACTATATTAAGGTTTATATACACTATAACTCTAAGACTCTTAAAATATCAATCTGCTGGAAGCTATCCGAATCAAAAATATGAATCGATTCTTGAAGCGCAAGATAATTACTAATTTGAAAAAACTGGAAAGAAATGTTTAAACTGATAGAATGTAAATACTTCCTATGAATAATTTATGGCATTTCAATCTAATGGGTCCAAATCATAAATTAACGGAAAAAAATTAAATTTAGTTAATTACTTAACTTTTTAAGATGCCATAATCAAATAAACTTTAGTACAAGAATAGAAGAGGTCTGAATTATCTAGGTAAGTGTTTAGTTAATTAAGACAACTAGTTCTATTTGGCTCCTGCTAAATCTCATCAAGAAACTGCCTTCAATTCTCAATTTCTCTATAAAATAATGAGATTGGATTATACTACTAAAGTCCCTTACACATCGAAAATTCTGTACTTCTGTGATGCATAAGATTAAAACGTCAACACAATTTTCAAATCAAGACTAAAGAAGCCATCTTAACTTTGCAAACGTGATGTTAAAAAATTTACTATTTCCTACCTTATTGCAAGTATCATGTTTCAGATTTTACCTATTCATTGTTTTCAAGTATGTCAAAGAAAGTTTCGTGACCCTCAATACTAAAACTGTTTCATTTAATACAGTACAGGACCCTAAGGAAAATGTATACCAAAAGGGAGTGGGAGCCGAGAAGAATCTAATGCAAATCAGACCTGGAACGCACTAATTAAAATTCAGTATTTCACTTGGTATGTGGGTTCCTGCATGAAACTCCTGTCATGGTTAAAGCTTAAGGTTAAACAGGTTAATAGAAGCCAATAGAATGGCTCTATTGAATTGAACTTCTTTTTCAGCAGCTCCTTTACCTTACCACTATGTTCAGCTTTAAAATCAACTTCAGGGGTAGGCACCAAATAACCAAGGTGAGCCACGGCAGCCGGGGGCTGCAAACTGAAATCCATCTCGTGTGGAAAATCATCATCAACTCACGTTTTCATTTCAAACTGCGATACAGGTGGAGGAAAAGCTGTAAAAGCCTTCTCTTTGAACCTCACATCACACCGCCTCAAGGTATTAACTTAAGAATCTCAAGATAACCTAATGCAGCAGTTGTCAGAAGACTCTAAAAGTTGTATGTGCGGGAGAAGGCAAAAAAACTACTTCGGGACTAAAGGTTAAATTTCGCTGCTGGATTCCCAAGACTTAAATTCAGAGAATCTTTCCAACTGGACAGAATGGGATTGTCTGGATCCCGATGAAAATGGGAAATTATGTGCTTAATCCTCAAACGAGGGATTCCGGGATGGGGGGCACAGTGACGGTCCTCACACTCGGCTGGCAGAGGAGAGTGGGGCGCTGGGGAGGTCTGGTAACTGAGGGCGACCAGAAGCCAGACGCGAAGGTTTCCCTCAGGAAGGCCTGGGGCTCGCACCGCAAGGGGCCAAGCGCCGGGCAGCCTGGTGGTCGGCGAAGCACCCTAGCCAACTCAGGCCAACCCGGGCGCCCGGCCTCCCTTCTCCCGCGCGAGGGCGACGTGCCCCCACCCGTCCTCGTAGGCTGCGCGAGGAGGAGGCCGAGCGCCGGGCTGCGGAAACCAGCACGCACGACGTATAGGTACCAAGAAAACGCAATTTGAACACGACCAGT
>NW_012114566.1:7030882-7040255 GCF_000951035.1 Colobus angolensis palliatus
CCGCGCAATCGAGGCTCCGCCTCTCTGCACCGCCCGGACTCTGCTGGCGCTAGGTCCGTGAGTCAGCGGCAGCTCCCGCCCGCGGCAGTCGCTCCCCCGCGGCCCGCAGGCTAGGCTCCTCGCACCTGCCCACTGTCCCCCGGCCTCGCTGTGCTCTCCACCTCCCTGCGCGCCCTTTCCCATTTCGTCAGCACCCTGTCCGCCCCTTCAGCTTTTTCGTACTCTTTCCCCAACCTACTAGTCCTGTTCTAAGCTCGCATAGTCACCTTCTCTTTCCTTCTGGAAGGTCTGTGCTGTTCATTAGGTCGACCTCGGATTCCTCCTGCAGTTTTCCAGCCGGACGCTTGCATCTCATTTCCCGGCCCACTTCCCGGCCTGCTAGAGCCTCAGGGCTCCTGTGCGTTCCCGGCTCCCTTGCCGGCACCCCTACCTGCTCTGCAGCCCGTACCTCCTCCACAGCTGCTTTGCCAATGCCTCTTAATATCCCTCCCTCTGGACCTTCTCGGTTCCCTACTGGCAAGGCTCTTGCCTTCCTTTCTCCATTTTTCGCGTCCTTTGGGTTCTGGCTACTACACACACTTCTGATGCAGTTTGAGTATTCAATAATTGCATGTTCGCCGTCCCACTTACACGAAGAGAGTCACATTGAGAAATTGAAAATCACAAAACAAAGCGACAGCAGTGGAGACCATCTTTTGACTTGCATAGTTCCATGTATATTTTCCTCATGCAATAATATTCTCAATGCCACTTGAATTTCAAGGAATGGGATTTTCTGTTGGGGCTTAAAATTCACAAATGTTGGATTTTTTTTCCCCTGCGACCTAATTTCACTTTAGCTCTTTTATTTATAGAATACATAGTAAAAAGAGTACCAGGAAGTCCCAGGTGTTCTTTTGACTGTAAAGTGAGGAATGTGTGCCTTCTTTAAATTTCCTTTCTGAAGTAAAGGATCCTTTCTGAAGTAAAGGATTTTGTATCTGGAAGGAGGTTGTAGGTTAAATGACTCTGGCCAAGGCAAAACATGCAAATATAACGATGTCTGGTTTATTAAGTAACTTCATTTTTAAAACTGCAACTTGGAAGAGTGAGGCTGTGATGCGGAAATTAGTTAAGAAACATACGAAAATAAAGGAAATCGGTTAGGCCTTTGTAGTTATATCCACAAGTTGCTTTAAGTTATGTGAGTAAACATTCTTATCCTTAAATTGAAGCGTTGAAACTGTCTTCCGTTCTAAACAAAATCCAGCTCTGTGTGGACATTCAAAGTTCAAAACCGTTGTTGAATTGAACAACAGCATTGTAAGCATTTGAAAGCCTAATAAACCATCTGTCCATCCA
Organism: Colobus angolensis palliatus; assembly: GCF_000951035.1. Lineage (NCBI taxonomy): Eukaryota > Metazoa > Chordata > Mammalia > Primates > Cercopithecidae > Colobus > Colobus angolensis. The sequence goes on from NW_012114566.1 coordinate 7,032,224, forward strand.
CTTTCACACAAATTGAGAAACAGAAAAAAGTAAATGCCAAAACCTGAAAGTGAGTGTTCCTGACTGCATATGAAACTAGCAAATCCTATTACACAGAATAAGGTACAAAATGCTTCTCCACTTACGATGGGGTTACTTCCCAATAAACACAATGTAGGTTGAAAGTATTGTAAGCCGAAATTGCATTTAATGCTAGCAACACAGCAGATGGTCCTTGACTTCCAATATTTTCAACTTTAGGATGGTATGAAATGTATATGCATTCAGTAGAAACCATAACTCCATCATAAGTCCTAAGAAGCTCCTCAACTTACCATGGGGTTACATCCAGATAAACCCATTGTAAAATGGAAAAATTCTAAATCGAACCACAATATCTGAAAAATCCTAAAGTTTGTGGCTTGCCATTTCATTGCTTTTAAAATAGAGTTATATAATTTTATAATTAAACTGAAAGTTTAATTGGGAGTCTAAACCTTTCATTTTAAAATGAAAAAAAATTTAAATCTTTTTAAATCTGATTAAGAACTGAAGCCCAGAGACGGTAAGTTGTTTACCCAATATTACCCAGCTTAATTGGAAACAAAGCCAGGGTTCAAACTCAGATTTTCTGTCTCACATACCTGCCAGCATCTGGCTCATATTAATAGTTAACACTTACATAAAGCTATTCAACATCAAAATTCCTTGACTTTGCAGCTTTGCCTACGTAGTCTGAGTGATGTATGAAATTGCACTTGGCATTAGCTAGGAAGGTATTTCTGTCAGAAGCTGTTTTGTCCCACTGATTTCAAGGATTCCTATTGCACAACTTTCATCTCAGTCAGGGTTCATCTGCATGATCCAGGCAATTCTGGCCGGACCTCCGGAGCCATGAACCAACCAAATGCATTCATCCTCGGTGGTGACAAGGTCTGTGCCTAATTATAAGAATTATTAAGTCCCTATTGCCGAGAAAATTATGACATCACTAGGAAGGTAAAATATGAAACACAAAATGATAATTCAACACTACTAATGAGGGACTCAGTTGTCAATTACCAATTTTAAGCAAATAATCCATGTAAATTAAGGGAAGACTTCTTAACAATAATAACAAAAAAGGACAAAAAATGAAATTTAGAATTTAGGTTGGCTTATGGGGTAAAAAGGTAAAGGAAATTGGTTAAACAGAGGTAATAAGAAGAAAATAGGCACATCAATAACCAGGGAAAAGATAGGAATCAGCTGAGCTAAAACAGGAGATTCATTTTAGAAACAACAGAAAACTAACTGAAATAACACGGTAGGATCAATGATAAAGAGCCTAAATTTGAGCCTGAGGTATTTATTCTAATAGGAAATCATCTGGGTGAACTTGCAGTGGGGAGAGGAGGACAAGACAGGGCGACCATAACCTTGTCTGGTTCTAATGAAGCAAATATAATTTAAAAGAATCATTGGTCATGAATACAACTGAGAAAAGACTTGGGTTCACTGAGTATATATAAGAATCAAAGACGAGAATGAAGTCCAAGATGACTTTAGGATTGTGGAAAGAGTCAATAACAGGATATACAGACCTTCGCACCTTAGAGTTGGAAGATGATCAACACTCACTGGTACAGCCTCTAAATTGATCGATAAGGAAGCCAGACATTTTCCCAAGGTAGATCCTCATCGTCACACACTCATTCCAGAAAACTGTAGTTTACTGTTTAAATAGAATTAGAAGGCGAAAAAGAAAACTCTCACCCTGTTCCTGTCCCAGTTGGCGTTTTATGGTCAGCTAATTTTTATTTCTACTTCAGCCCCACTGATATAAAAGTGCTCAGTAATCCAGCATATAATATTACAGTAGGAAATAAATCAATAAGTGTTTATTAAATAAGTACCAAATGCATTTTGGTATGTTTCTACTCAGAACTCTGCTAGGTGTGGAAGCCTAGAAAAGTATAAAAAGGGAAGGGCCTCTGCCTTTCAGAAGCTTACAATGTGGTTGAAGAAAAAAGTTCAAAGCACCTGAAACGATAGAGAGTAAATTCCATGGACAGTGAGAAGAACATATGTGAACTGGAAGGAAGGTGTGTTTATATGGAAACAGGGAGGAATACTGTTGAATGGATTGGAAGTGATATGATCTATAAAGTTCATTATTCAACACATTTTCGTTAATCTTTAAGCACCCTTCTAGGTATTGGAGGTAAAGTAGTAAAATAAAAACTCCTATTCCTATTGAGGTTACACTCTGTTCAGGAGAGACAGAGAAGAACAAGTAGATACACAACTATAAGAATAACAGGTGCTCTGAGCCGACCGCAGTGGCTCACACCTGTAATCCCAGCACTTTGGGAGGCCAAGGTGGGCGGATCATGAGGTCAGGAGATCGAGACCATCCTAGCTAACACGGTGAAACCCTGTCTCTAATAAAAACACAAAAAATTAGCCGGGCGTGGTGGTAGGAGCCTGTAGTCCCAGCTACTGGGGAGGCTGAAGCAGGAGAATGGTGTGAACCCAAGAGGCAGAGTTTGCAGTGAGCCGGGATCACACCACTGCACTCCAGCTTGGGTGACAGAGCAAGACTCCATCTCAAAAAAAAAAAAAAAGAGTAACAGTTGCTCTGAAGAAAATAAAGGGCAAAGGTGTCAGAATACATGTGTAGGGAGTAGGACTGACCTTTCTGAGGAACACTTAAACTATCACTTGAATGAAAGAAACAACCAGTCATGGATGATCCAGAGAAGAGTAGCTCAGGCAGACAGTATGCCAGTGTACAGCCCTAAGAAGCAACATGTGAGCTCTAAGAGAAGAGTTTCCATAGAATGAGGAGGTAAGAAGTGAGGAAAGGGAAGCAGTGAACTTTCTGAGTATAAAAACCAGTACAATTCAAAGTGTGCAAAATGATATGTGTATTTTATTTGCCTTTTAAGGCCATTTATACTTTGAAATACTATTGAATTTTTTTTGTTTGTTTTTGTTTTTGAGACACAGTCTGGCTCTGTCGCCTAGGCTGGAGTGCAGTGGCGCGATCTCGGCTCACTGCAACCTCCACCTCCCAGATTCAAGCGATTCTCCCGCCTCAGCCTCTCAAGTAGCTGGGACTACAGGCGTGTGCCACCTTGCCTGGCTAAATTTTTTTTGTGTGTTTTTAGTAGAAACAGGGTTTCACCATCCTAGCCAGAATGGTCTCGATCTCATGATCTGCCTGCCTTGGCCTGCCACGGTGCTGGGATTACAGGCGTGAACCACCGTACCCGGCCCAAATACTATTGAATTTCTAAATCCATTTAAATGCTCCCATCAGGTCTAACTTTTAATTAAATGCTCCCATCAGGTCTAACTGAGGGGAAAACAAATGTATTAGAGATGTATCTGATGCGTTTCTGGGCCAAAATGCAGTCACATCAATGACTCCTTGCTCTAAATGTAATTACAGAAAGTTTACTTTTGTTCCTGAGATATGGCAAGAAGCTAAGTGTAGAAACACTGAGGCAAATGTAGTATCATATCAGTTATGGCTCCATTATTGCCATTTGTTAGGTCTAAACCACATGGGCTGTGGATTGGACCTTGGACACATCATATATTGTCACTGAATTCCAGGTTTTCATTAATAAAGAAGGGGAATCACCCAGATATTAGGCTTGTAAAGAGAAACTAACACCATTCTGTAAGATGCACATATACAGATACCATGACTCCAAGTGCAGCTATTGCAGTCTGGAAGAAGACAACTTGGTTGAACTAGATGTTCTTTTGCCCAGCAAACTGTAAGACAATTAATGAGTACTTTTCTTCCCTAGAAACAGACAACACTAGTTTGGCAGTCAGAGTGGAAGGAGAAACCTAAGTCCCCTCCATTTGTAGCAATGCAATTGAGCACCTCAAGGAAAGCAAACCTGCCTCTGGCTAAGCTGTGTCCACGCATGCATGTGCATGCCTTTTCCCGATTGTATGATGTCGGTGGGTAGAGTGTGTTAATTTGTTAGGTGTTATTGAAAAATGAAATGCTATTAGCACTCTTTTTTATTTGGAATATACTTCATTTTAAGATCCATTGGGGCCAGTTAATCTCTTGGGATGGTTTGGAAAACTTCATTAAATTCAATGAAGGAAAAATAAGTGTAAGTGATTCTAAAAATAATCATGAAATTTACTATGTTTAATTTGCCGGCCCAAGTGCTTCTCAAGTCAGTAGTGACCAAGGATCCCTAGCGTTAATGAACAATTACCATATTGCTGAAATCAACACCATATTTAGCCTTAAAAGCCTTCTTGTTATTGGTGCTGAAAGAGGCCAAAAACATCAGTAGCCCAGGAAGCATAAAATGTACTCTCTGTTGATGAAACGGTCTCTTTAAATTAGGGTTTAACTATTTGAACACTATAACGCGAGAGAATTTGCTTTGTCATTGTTACCTTGCGGCCTAGAGACAGAAGCGTTTCATACTGTGGTTCATCCTGTACCTTTTATCAAGGATAAATTCATGTTTTCGTTTAAAAACAAAGAAAGCTTACATAATCTCTCCTCATGATTAGCCCTTCCAGCAATTATCTGTTGCTTGGAATCAGTGTCAGCCAACCAAGTTCAGATGGCAAAAAAAAAAAAAAAAAATGTTTGATCTGCCGTGATGTGATTTAGAAGACTGTGCGCATGGAAGGTACAGCTATGCACATACAGAGAACATATTTATCTAATTTGACTGCCAGTGATTTAATTAATGTTTGTCAAGCACTTTGAACATGAAAAGAACTATCTGAAAGCTGAGAGCTATTACTCATAATCATTTTTCCTATTTGTTGAACTAAAATTAACATACAAATGTGATACTCTTATGGTATCTTTGAGAGAGATGCTCCTATTCTAACAAATTTATTGGGCCACACTTTAAGAAAGTCTCATTAAAACTTCAAGGCTCTGGTTTTTGAAAGTCAAGTTTCAAGCTGGTTGGGTATCATCCATCAGTAGATTTTGAAGCATACAGGCTAAATAAACACCAGTGACAGCTTGGGGAAGTGTATGCACCTGTTTATTGAGAAAAAGTTAACAGGGGCACATCTAAAATAAGAACACAGACCGCAACCTGATTTTCAAGAAGTTTTTGTGCATGCCTACACTTAAAATTACCCATATTATCATCTAATTTTTTTCTTCTGATTTTCTCTCCAAAGAATAACTACTAATGAGCACGATGTCTTGGTAACAATCTGAGAGGAAAAGAAAAAAAAGGAGAGACCCTATTTTACAGCTTTGAGAAGAAGCAGACATGATGTTTTCCATTATTGCTTTTTCTCCAAGTCAAGTATAAGAGCAATTGGTAAAAGAAGAAGACATCTTGATGAGAAAGTAAGGAGTCTGGACAAGGGCCGTGGTCTGTCATTATTTTCCACATAGAGATTTTAGCAGTATTGCATTCATACCTGCAAAGTGGGATATTTGTTGAACTTTCCAGGACCATGGAGAAGAATGGACTCCCTGTGGAACAGAAGGTTGACTCTGACTTTCCCAGGAGATTTGTTTTTGAATTTTAGTTTCATTTTCTTTACATTCCAGTCCCCTAAAGATAATTTTTACATTGCACTTTAATGCAGAATCTTCTTTGTGTACCCCATGCAGCACACATATCTTAATAGGGTATGCCTGATTAAAAACACTAGTCCCATCTCAACCCTATTAAACTGAACTATACATACGGGCCTGGAAATGTACCCTTTCTACAAGCTCCTCCATGGTTTTATGCTTTCTACAGTTCAAGAAAGAACTCTAGAGGAGGTATTGCTTACCATGTCTGGCCATTCTCAGCACAGATCTTGTAGTAATCAGATGCTGCAGGAACAGTGGTGTCCACTGATTACTCTCCAAAGAAGAGTCTTACGGTTTCCACCCTCTCATGTCATTAGCTTGGGGCCATATAACTAGCAGTAACCAATGGGCTTGCGGAAAAATGAAGAGTGTTGCTTCCAGCTCTAGGTTCTTTTTCTTTTTTTTTTTTTTTAAACAGAGTCTCTCTCTGTCAATCAGACAGGAGTGCAGTGGCCCGATCTCAGCTCACTGCAACCTCCTCCTCCTGGGTTCAAGTCATTCTCAGTGCCTGTCGAGTACCTGGAACTACAGGAGTACGCCACGTGCCCGGCTAATTTTTGTGTATTTACTAGACACACAGTTTTGTCATGTTGGCCAGGCTGGTCTTGAACTCCGCACCTCAAGAGATCCGCCCACTCAGGTCTCCCAAAGTGCTGGGATTACAGGCATGAGCCACTGTGCCCGGTCAGCTGTGGGTTATTAAGGGCACTCCGCCTTTCCCCGCCTCTGTGTCCCTGGAAGCCCCATTTTCCAGATGGTGTAGCTATAAGAAAGAAGCGACCCTGCATCCCTGGGAGTGGGTCTGAAGAGCAACTAGACCCCTCAAGAGACTTCTGATGAGTGAAAAGTAAACCTTTAACAGTTTAAGAGCTCAGGTGTCATTCACTACACTAGCATTGTGGAACCTATCCTGACAAACACAGCCTGATTTAGCTATTTCTCTTTCACAACTGCAGAAACATTTTTTAACTTTGCACTGTAAACAGGTAGAAAAGGATAATAGAAGGAACAATGTAATTTACTGAATAAATCATTTAAGTACAAATCGATATACGAAAATCACAAATAGTATATTGTATGATAGGAAAAAATGTTCTTTATTTAGTTCAGTTCTGACTTAACTTTCCAAACCTCACTCAAAGTAAAGAATTAATAAAATCTTTAGCCTACTATATCTAAATAAAATATATTTGTCCTTGCCAAGCCTAAATCCTCTTCTTTTCTCCAACATGGCCATGCATCGTTAACATTCCATCATCTGGGTTCTCAGATGGATATGGTTCCCATGTCTATTGCCAATCAGAAGTGGATTAATTACTTATGTGTATTTGTTGCTTAAAATTTACTTATTAAGTGCATCGACTAAATTTCTGTGACATTATTGACTAATTCTTTCCATTTGTTACTGCATAGATGTGTGCAATGCTGAAACACAAAGAGATTTCCTCTTCTGTGTGCTTTGGGTTCTGCCCTCACACACCTGGGTCCAGCACCTATGGGAAGGATGAATCACAAAGCTTTGATGGAGGGGATGAGTGATGGAAAAACAACTTCCACAGAGGCCGTACACTTGGCAGAAGTCACTGATCTATACTATTTGCTGATCTACCCCTGAAGCATTCTCTCTGACAGCAGAAGGCCAGTTTTTGCTATTGAACCATTTCAAAATCACTGTTTGAAAGCTACATATGCGCATAAAGAAAGGGCAGGGAACATTTTCTTTTCATGGGTTCTCAAGCACTACAGAGACTCTTTTGTCAGTTACTATGCCTATACTAACCAATCCTACAGTGGCCTCAAATCTTTTTTGAAACAATACGTAAGCTAGCTACAGTTTGCTTCTCCCATGAGTAGAGTACAGTTAATAACATTTCTTATGTTTTAACACATCACCTTTCCCTTAATTCATAGACCAAATAGAAAAAAAAAAAAAATGTACTGTATTCTTTTTCCTGTTGCTTTTTCAATAATTCACTGAACAAATCCACATAACATTCCTGGAGTCGAGTGGAAGAACCACATGAAATGCACCCATTGAAATCTTTTTCAGTTCTATTTGGTATTTATGTGTCCCCATTTTGAAATTGGGCCATGCTGCTTTTGTTCCTATAGAAAAGAAGTTATGATTTAAGAAAACTTTACAAAAGGGAGGCTGATCTTGATATTATCAAGCTTCCCTCTTTTCTTTTAGCAGAATATTTGAGAAAATGCCAATTGGTGTCGCCTATCATCAGAGCTTTTCAAGATCTGATTATTTTTGAAAATTAACTTGCATAAAACTATCTGACCCTCTTTAACAGATAATATTATATTCCCCTCTGAAAGGTCTGCACCCACATTTGTCTCTGTGTACTGAAAGAGTAAGACCATATCAAAGGGTTTAGATGAAATGATGCCATAACTAACATGTTCTCCCTTTTTGGGGGTGGGCAAGCATTGGTATAAACTCAGGCATTTGGCTGGGCGTGG
>NW_012114566.1:7042560-7045858 GCF_000951035.1 Colobus angolensis palliatus
AAAAAAAAAAAAAATTGCTCAAATTTCAAAGTTTATAGAGTGTAAAAACACTGTAATTTATTTTTAAAAATGAAACAAACCCATAACCTAGCTGTGACTGCATTGAGTAATCCGCTAGGTAATTTCTAGGATGTTTCTCCTGGGATCCTTTGCAAATATAGAAAGCCAATTTTTGCTAAATGAAGCCAGTAAACAAATACATAACATTAAAAAGTAAATGACTGGAAGATAAGGTTTAAATCCTAGCCTGAAAGAGGACAGGAATCCGACACACTGGTTGAAGAGAGTTCTATGGAGAAGAAACTCGTGGGGAGTCTCTTGAGAACACTGCCATCAGGATATAGAGGCTCCAGGTGTTCTCCAACATTGACTGTATCACCCTTCTCTACTCATGGCTAGTCAATGGCATGTGCTACCCTTGAAGGCATAGCAGGACCCCTTCAAACTTGGTGCAGTCTTACCAAGACCACACACAGTGAGGCAGAGGTGGTTTCCCAAAGGAAAATCAACTGAGGACACCGAAAAAGAGAAAATGAGTGTATGGTAGGCAAATTCAACAGAAGGGCAGGATGAGAATGTAGAAACTCTTCTTGCTCTTATCTGTGGCTCTCTGTTCTTTAGCTTTTATTGACGGGTCACTGAGAAAACCAGTCTTTCTCACCAGCTCTGGCTTTGTTCATGTATATATGTCTGTATGTATATTAAAAACTATTAGAAACTACTAGTTTACTAGAACCCCTTTCTTCATGTCCCCTTTGTTAGAAACAGCATTTCACATAACTACAACATCCAAGCTGTTAGAACTGATGAGTTATGTGCGCCTGATACTATCCCACTGTCTTTTTTGAACCACTAAGGATGGATATTTAAAATCCACTCTAATTTATAACTTTCTATTTCATTTTTGGATCTCACTTTTACTCATTTAGCAACTTTCCTTGCAGCTCACTACCATAATAAAAAATAGTAATTTCAAAGCCTAGATCATTCCCCCTGTCCTTTCTGCCAAAGCAACATCTGCTCCTGCCCCAGCCACATTTATTTATTTATTTATTTATTTATTTATTTTATTTATTTTTTCAACTGTTATTTTAGGTTTGTGCGTACACATGCAGGTTTGTTACATGGGTAAATTGCTTGTCACTGGGGTTTGGTGTACAAATGATTTAATCACTCAGCTAGTGAGCATGGTACTCAAAAGGTAGTTTTGCAACCCTCACCCTCCTCCCACTCTCCACCCTCAAGGAGACCCTGGTATCTGTTGTTCCCCTCTTTGTGTTCATGTGTACTCAATGTTTAGCTCCCACGTGTAAGTGAGGACATGCTATATTTGGTTTTCTGTTCCTGCATTAATTTGCTTAGGAAAATGGCCTTCAGCTGCATCCATATTGCTGCAAAGGATATGATTTTGTTCTTTTTATGGCTTCATAGTATTTCGTGGTGCATATATGCCATATTTTCTTTATCCAGTCCATCATCAATGGGCATCTAGGTTGATTCCATGTCTTTTCTATTGTGAATAATAAACGTGATAACTGTGATAAACATGCATATAACTTTTATATGACTGGATAACTCCCTTTCATATACACACACACCACACTCACACAGTAGTTGTTAGTGCCTAGTGTGGTACACAGAATGCATAAAATGAACATTAGTATTTAATTGGGATGTAGAAAATTTAGTGCCATATGAGCTTGCTACATAATGGAAGAGGTCAAAGACTATTGGTCTAAAAGATATGGCATTTTCCCTTTGGACCAAATGTTTTTTTTTTTTTTTCTCTTTTTTTTTTCCCTTAGATGGAGTCTCACTCTGTCACCCAGGCTGGAGCGCAATGGCACAACCTCTGCAACCTCTGCCTCCTGGATTGAAGCAATTCTCCTGCCTCAGTCTCCCAAGTAGCAGGGATTACAGGCACCTGCCACCATGCCCAGCTAATTTTTGTGTTTTTAATAGAGATAGGGTTTTGCCATGCTTGCCAGGCTGCTCTTGAACTCCTGACCTCAAGTGATCTGCCTGCCTTGACCTCCCAAGTGCTAGCGTTACAGGCGTGAGCCACTGCACCTGGCCCTGGACCAAATGTTATAATCAGTGTTTAGAATGATAAAGGGAAGAGAAGTTGTTCATGTACTATTTTGATTTCCAAGTAAACAAGCTTCACCTATCTAATTAACCCACTATAAAGTAGTAGCAGAAACTACTACCAGTTTAGTACTAGTACTACTACTAGTAGTACTAAACTAGTAGTCTTAGAAATTAGTAGTAATAGAAACTACCATAAAGCAGTTTCAAGCTATCTTCAAGATATTTTAGAGTGTATGAGAAAGTAATTCATTCAGAAAAGCCTGTTCCACTTTCACATGTTAGCTCCTCTCTCTGCCTCTATTTCCCGTTTTCCAGGGAGGGTGATTCTGCCCATTGGATCCTGCAGATACATTGTGAGTAATTGCTGGGGACAGAGTTTATCTAACAACAGCAGCTTCTTCTAGCCTGCTCCAGGACCTAGTGACTTCCTGCTAACCAAGTCCTTCCTTGCAACTTCTCTCTCTACTACACTCCTAAGAAAGGGCTTGCTATCTTCCCTCATATTTCAAGCCCTGACTTAAATCCAGTCTGCCGTACTTAATCCAGTATGCTATATTTGTGTGTGTGTGTGTGTGTGTGTGTAGTGCTGGAACCTCGTCAAGGAGGGGAAATGGCTGTAATATGAGGTGGAGGCAGGGCATGTAAAGCCTTAAGGTCTGGGTTAAGGTTTTTAAAGTTTATACTAAATGTAATAAGGAACTGTAGTAGAAATCTGTTTGGGGAGAAAAAAACTCATACACCAGACTGCCCCTTCCTCTACCCTGGAAACCTGTGATACTTTATAGAGACCCTACCTCTCATTCATGAATGCCATGGTAATATTTTATATGAATATGGATATTAGTAAGCAGACTGTACATTAGGAGGAGATTTTATTAGTCAGAATATACCTACTGAGGAACGAAAAGCTGGCTGGGCGCGGTGGCTCACAGCTGTAATCCCAGCACTTTGGGAGGCCGAGGCAGGCGGATAGCCTGAGGTCAAGAGTTTGAGACCAGCCTGGCCAATATGGCAAACCCCTGTCTCTACTAAAAATACAAAAAATTAGCTGGGCATGGTGTCAGGAGCCTGTAATCCCAGCTACTTAGGAGGCTGAGGCAGGGAGAATCGCTTGAACCCAGGAGGCAGAGGTTGCAGTGAGCTGAGACCATGCCACTGCACTCCAGCATGGGCAACAAAGTGAGACTCCTTCTCAAAACAAAAAAAA
>NW_012114566.1:7045972-7061132 GCF_000951035.1 Colobus angolensis palliatus
GAAAGAAAGAAAAAGAGGGAGAGAAAAGAACCATTTAGTATGGTAGAGGGCCTAGAGGGAACAAAGGACATTATTAAGTCAGAAATCCCACATTAGTTCTGAGAGCTTGGACCAATAGTTTCACCTTATGAATATCACTGTCCCACATCATAACCACCTACAAAGCTTCAGGCAAGCTTTTTTCCACCTATTCGGATTGTTCCCTGTTGCATTCCCAGACCTCCTTGGAGAGTTCTTATCTCCAATGTGCTCACCTGCCAACAAGCCCAGAGCCGGCCTAGATTTTGTCTCATCTTCATCAGCACTAAGTGGGTCAACACCAAATACCTAGTTGTTCACTTTGCCCATTCCCCACCCTCTCTCTTGAGTTTTGTGGTCTGCTAGACTACCAAAATGGGGATACAGTTCCACTTACGCGATTGGGGCTCGGGAGGAGGCTCAGAGAAAAACAGCAACCATGCCCTAGTTTACTTAGTTTCTATCCTTTGACTAGTCTTGAAGGGAAAACAAGATATATTTAAAGAAAGAAAAACTTTAGTTGGTGGATAATTACATTCTACTTAAACTCAGTACAGAAGTCATTGGTGATGTTGTTAATTTCCACAATATCCTGATTTTCTAGTTCTCTAACTTCTTCTCCTTATCCTTTGCAAGCAATTTTTCTTCTACCTGTGTATAGTCATTCTTCCCTCGGTATCCAATGGTGATTTGTTCCAGGACCCCCAAGGATACAAAATTAATGGATGCTTAAGTTCCTGTTATAAAATGGTGTAGTATTTGCATATAAACTACACACATCCTCCTTTATACTTCAAATCATCTCTAGATTACTTACAATACAAATACTATATAAGGCCAGGTGCGGTGGCTTATTCCTGTAATCCCAGCATTTGGAGATCAAGAAGGGCAGATCGCCTGAGCTCAGGAGTTCGAGACCAGCCTGGGCAACAGCATGGTGAAACTCTGTCTCTCCAAAAAAAAAAAAACAAAAAGTATTTTTTTGTTGTATTTTTATTTTTGTTTTCAGAATAATTTCGATCTGGGGTTGATTGAACCTGTGGCCACAGAACCTACAAAGGGCCAACTGTGTTCTCATATTCCTTATATGTAAGCCTTTGTGAACCCAGAAGTATCTGAGAGAGGTCTCAACCAATTTAGAAAGTTTATTTAGCCAAGGTTAAGCTGTGACAGTGATATTCATAAGGTGAAGGAAATCCTGATTATATGTGCCCAAGGTGGTGGGGGTACACCTTGGTTTTATACATTTTAGGGAGACATGAGACATCAATATATATGAGTAAGATGTACATTGGTTCTGTCTGGAAAGGCAGGACAACTCAAAGGTGGGGTTGGGAGGCTTCTGGTTCATAGGTAGAGAGGTGACAAAAGGTTGCACTGCATTCTTTTAAGTCTTTGATCAGCCTTTCACTGAATACACAATTTACATGTTGGGGGTGGGTAGAGGAATAGTCACTTTTACCTTAGTCTGGCTCAGTGAATCTGCATTTTTACATGAAACAATAGGACAGAAGAAGCAATCAGATATGCAGCTGTCTCAAGTGAGTAGAGGGATGACTGAGTTCTGTCCTTTGTCCTGCACCAGTGAAGATAAGCTATCTATTTATGTTGCCAAGGTGAAATTCAACAGAACTGTTTTTGGATCACCTGAGCTTGGGAGGTCAAGGCTGCAGTGAGTCATGATTGGGTCACTGCACACTAGCGTGGGTGACAGAGTAAGACCCTGTCTCCAAAAAAAAAATAAAAATAAATACAAAATCTTGAGGCCCACAAGGAAATTCCTGTGGGCAAATCGTGAGGGAGGTATGCAGCATTTTTATTTTCGCGGCTATCTTATTCAGGAATAAAATGAGAGACGGGTTTTCCTGACACAGTTCCCAGCTTGACTTTTCCTTTTGATTTCGTGGTTTTGGAGGTCCTGAGATTTGTTTTCCTTTCACACCTTCATCAGGGTTTGGTTGTTATCCTCTTTCTTTCACATACACATTCTCTTTAATTGACCTCGACCGGTTGTCTTATCCAGGGAAATCTACCTTCCTTTTTTTCCTACTAGGTTCTTATCATCAGAGTCTTAGTTCAGGGTCTCCTCATTTCTCTCCTGGACAATTGCAACAGCCTCCTAATGTGTTTCCTTCCTGAAAATCAGGCCTTTGCCTTATTACTTCTCCAGAGAAATCTTTCCAGGATGTAAATCTGTTCAAATCACTGCTCTAGCTAAGCCATTCCAAAGTCTCTGTAGTACCCACAGGACAAAATCTCAAATATTTAACATGGCAAATGCTGGTGTCAATAGTCTGTCTAACCTCTGTCTCTATCCCTCTCCTGCAGCACATATATACTTTCAGGCCCAGATGTAACAAAAATACTTAAATGTCGCTAATATGCCTTCCTCATATATAATTTTGAGCCCTTGGCTACGTAGCTCCACATATTGGCCTGCTCTTGTCTACCACGTGACACTAATTCACTCCTCCAGCAACACCAGAGACACCTACTTTGCAAAGGCTTCCATAATTTCACCTGACCATACATTGCCTTGGTACTCTTATAGTAACCAGTCAATACATTTATTATAGCACTTCTTATATGCTATTTCTCTCTGCTGATATGCCCGTTTTTCTCATTGGAGTGGAAGCTGCTCACATAAAGGGACTATAGTATCTTTGCTTTAGTATTCCTGGCAACTAGTATAGAGCTTGGGATATTATGGGCCTTGTTGCTTAAATTAGTGAGTACATGAATGGAGAGAAACTATTCTACAAGTGTAAAAATCTATTAAGCCCAAGAACACAAAAACAGAGAGCTAGTAGGGACTTTTCTGTTTGCAAATCACACAAATGCAACTTAAATTAGCTTAGGATAAAAGAGGATTTATTGGAAAGACACTGGAATATCTCAGGTAATTGAAAAACGACTCTGTCAACAGAACAATGAGAAAAAAGTCTGGAAGCAGTTCACCTAAAACAAGGGTTAATTTGCCACCAGTGTGTGTTTCTGTGTGTCTCCTCTGGCCGTCTCTTCTGCATGACCCTGTTCTTTCTCACTGTAAACTTTTTTTCCTGTTCAGTAGTTCTCATTACTAGATGCACATTAGAATCACCTGGGGGAGTTTTAAAGAAATATTGACACCTGGGTCCCATCCCAGACCAAGCGGATTAGAATTTCTGGGGGTTGGTGCCAAGGCATTTTTTTAAAAGTTCCCAAGGTGATTCTGCTGTGCAGCTGGGGTGGAGATCTACTGTTCCATGGGGTTGGAAACAAAGTAGCCAGTAGCTCAGGTTTGAGGTCCCACCCTCATAGCTTCCTCCTGAACAAAAATAGATTACTGTCAGTTCTCATTCAAAAATTCCCACGGAAGGAATTTTTTGGCTTCGGTTGAGTCTGGTGCCTGTCCCTGGATCCATTATGGTCATGTGTTGGGGGTCAATTAAATATGGCAGTTCATACTGGCCGGTCAACTGGAGGGTGTACATTTGAAACAGAAATCATTCCAAAAATGGAGATGATGTTTCTAGAAGGAGGGCGTTGAACCTATAAAACAATGTCTAATATAGGTGTAATAAAATTATATTTACAACAAAATTTAAAGTTCATTGGGCAACAAACATTTGCTTGTGGGATGAATGAATAACACATAACAAATGGCAGAGTTTGTTAATATTGTATACCTTAGGATTTACATATAAATAATAACTGTTTCACATAAATAATATAGTTCATATTACTACTACACAATCCTACTAAGTTTTTTTTTCCTCTCAGTTCTCTAGTATCTATAAACAATGTCAATGTTGTTAAGTTTTGTTTGTTTGCTTGTTCGGTTAATGCTGGTTCAGCTTACTCCATTGTATACACAGAAACAAACATGGGCCTAATTTCACTGTATGACCCAAAATGTAAAGTCAAAGACCAAGAAAAAAAAAAACAGGACGGAGAATGAGAATGGACTCTGCAGCCTGGCATTTGAGCATCCACGTAATAGTTGGAGTTAACACGAAGGGGAAGACATTTTCACTTGTGTTTAGGCCGTAAAACAAAAAACAAGGACAAGCTAGGGGAAGGAATTTGCCAGCAGGCAGATCTATACTTGGGCAGAGAAGGTGCCACATTCCAGGGCTGATATTAGAAAAAGCCAGAGGTGTCTAGACACTCATGTCTGCCCCTAAAAACTCCCTGGGGAGTGGGGAACTGAGAAGGGTTTAGAAGATAGACGACAATATATAGGTCAACATCTTCAATATTTCATTTTACATTTAAAATTTTAAATATGAGAAACAAATGCAGAGATTAAGGAATAAAGAAAAAATACAAGAACATCTGAAAAAAATAAAAGAAGTTTATTTAGAAAAGAAAAATAATTTAAAATAATACTCTGGGAGCTGTGAATGGTAGTTGCCTCTAAGAAAAAAAATTGGACGAAGCTTTCACTTTTTGCTTTGTATTTTTACTGTTTTATAATCATTGGTGTATTACATCTTTTAAACAAATAAAATATAAATAAAAGTTTTTAAAATAAAAATACGTTACAGCAGGAATGGCAGAGTATAAAATGTTTGCACATCTTAAAAGTGAGAGAAATTATCCTGGTTTAAAAAAAATACCTGATATAGTTGTTATCTTGATGAAATAGAATGCATTGATTCTATCCTGGTAGGAAAAAGAAAACCCTCTGCAGGAGGGACAGCGAAGAGACCTGATATTGGACACGATTTTGATTTTCTGTGGGAGGAGACTCCAGGAGACAGGAGGAAAGGGCATGTGAACCAGGAGAGGAGGGCATTAAAGGGAGAAGTCCAGGGGTGGAATTCCAGCTTGTACATCTTTGTTTTTCCTAAAGCCAGTGGAGTGGCCCTTGTTACCTCCAACCTAACTCAGAAAAATAAAAGCTGTTTAGGTATTTCATGCAGTTTGCAAGGAACTCTGGATTTCAGTCCCTTGTGTTGAGTTCCCTGGGGATAAAAACAACTTTCTCAGTGAAAGGCTGGCATGTTAGAAATTCATTCCTGCCTCCTTTCTTACGGCTCTCTCCTGGACATGGGCATAGGGTAAGATAGACTGTTATTATTTCTCCTGTAATGCAGGAGATCCACTGTGGGAATTTAAATTCTACTGTGTATTTTAAAAATGATTATTAAAAGGCATTCAGGTACAGCAGGCCTTGTGCTGCTTTTATAAAGGTTTAAGCAAATAAGCAAACAAATGACCGGGCTGTTGTTATTTAACCTGAGTCCCCAAGGCCCAATACTTCCTTTGAGTACATACATATGAGCTCTTGGCTTCAAGGGAGTCATGACTCACAGCTGAGGGCAGAATTTGGCCCTTTGAATTCCTGCGATGGGGCTTTCAGAAAAAAAAGAGAGAACACAAATAAGGGGGGTTGGGGATGGGAGATCTTGAATTTTATTCAAGCCTAAGCTACTGAGGTCTGTAAATCCTTGTGTCTGCTTAGTCATCTAAAACAACAAGGTGCTTCTTGCCCACCTCCACCCAAGTGGAAACCATATTGTTGAAAGTTCCATATCTGATGCAGATGACTTAGCGAACACCTTCCCACAGATATTTTTAAGATACTTGTCTCCTTCTTTATGAGTAAAGTTTTCTTTCCAGCTGCTCTCCTTTTTGTCAGAGTGCCAGTGCGACTTCCAGTATTGTTCTGCTTAGGTTGCTGGGAGGCAAATGAGAGGCAGGGGAAATACAGTCCTGGGAGAGGAAGAAGGGGTCAGGGGGCAAGTAAAGCCTGGAGAGGGAGGAGACGGACTTAGAAAACCTGGAGGAAAACAGTGGAAAGATAGATAAAGCAAGAACATTAAGGAGAAGGGCTTACAGAGATAAGGAGTTCAAGGGAGAAACTCGAATGCAGAAAAACAAGAATGAAAGAATATGTGGATGACTAGAGTAAACACAAAAAGTGAAAATTGTTTCATTGCATTTTAGAGAAAAAGGTATTGCAAGATCTGTTTTCCCCCCAACTTTTTCTTGAGCAATTTTTATTCACTCTTGTTTGGCAATGTTACAACATGTTAACAAATATGGTCATCAGCTTCATGTTTTTTCTGGATCCAAACATTTTATTTTCCATGTTTGTTCTAATAATATAATAAAGAAGGGTTGAGTAGAAGGAGAAATGTTATAAACATTAATTCTCATTTGCTTTAAAGTACTTTACACCAGTTATAACTAAATCTACCATTTCATAATAATCATGAAAGAGTATTAAGGTACAGTTATTACATTTTCAAGATCTGGGCATTCAAATTTAAAATAGGCACTCTTTTTCAAAACAACCCCATCAAAATACAGTTTATTCATGTATTCATTCATCCAACTAATATTTCTTTGTTGCAAATATTAGAAATACAAAGTAGAAAAAGACAACAAGAAGTTTACAATTTAGGGAGGGGAAAAATCAATTCATGTTGGAGCAGATGATACTTGAGCTAGATGTGTAAGAATAATAAAAGTTGGTATTACAAAGAAGGATGTAAAGATAGGAAAAGTAAGGGAAGGTGAGACAGGTATTCCAAGAAGAAGAAGTTGAGTGTGTAAACACAGGGAAGATGAGATGAAAGAGAGGGTGGGAGAATGAAGCTGAGAGATAAACAGGACAAAAACTAAGAAAGGCTTCTTGTACTAAGTCAAGGTGCCTACCACTAATACTATTGAATGGTATAGAAACCTTATCACCATCATCTTCTTCATTGTGACTACCACCATTATGATGAGAGAGATGTAAGCATGTTTATATGGAAAGAGTAAGCAGAATGGGAGGGACTAGAGACTCAAGTAAAGGAGAGAATGTTGGTTGGAACAAAATTCCTCATAATAAAGAGGGGAATACGTATTTTTCCAACATCCTGTATGAGTCTTGGGGCCCAAATCATGTTGCGTTCCTCATGAATTTAGCCACCCGGAGTGCAACTGTAGGAGGCACCATTTATATAGACCACAACATGAAAGGGACCCCCGAGTAGTGCATGGCTGGCAACCCTGGAAATGCAAAGCATACATGAAGGAATTGCCCATTTCATTCATGCCTTCTTCTCTGAGTGACAAGGTGAACTGCCTCAATCCACTGAAGCTCTCTACACTGAAATTAAGGTTAACTATAGGTATCCACATTCCTATTTGAACAACTACAATCAACGGAGAAATATAGCTAAGTATTCTGTTTTGCCAATCCGATTCTCTTCTAATTGTCATTCAACACATATTTATTGAGTACTTCTTAGGCCTCACTAAATGCTAGGCTAGGCTTTGAGAAATGCAAAAAGATGCTTAGCAATCAGTAGCTTTCAGCAGATTATAATCTGATTTGAGAGACAAGACATATCTACTCACACAAAGCTGTTAGGAGATGCTGCAAAGTAATATGTGAGAGAAACAAATTTTAAAAATTAAGAGTGTTTCATATAATTTAGAGAAAAAGAAATGTAAGCTCATCTTGTTTACTAGTTTTCAAACTATGCTTTCTGGAACCCTGGGAATTGTGGCAATGCTTCAGAAATTCTACAAAGATCAGTGTATTCTCTACCAAACACTGATGATTTAAATTGATCCAGGAGATTTACCAAGGCAATGTGTGTAATAACAAAAAATTAGAAACAACCTAAATGTCTCTCAGCAGGGGCCGGTCTAAATGAATTATGGGGTCTTCATACAATGAAATATTAAATAGCTGTTTTTTAAAAGAAAAATGAATCTGTATGTGTTGTTAGAGAAATACCTTTAAGATCTATAATTAAGGGGAAAATGTAAGTTGCAAAAAATATGCATAGCATAATCTCATTTATGTAAAAAATATGTGGATGTGTGTGTATTACATGGGCATGTGTGTTTGTATGTGGCTTATATATACATTAAATATTATTTCTGGAAGGATACAATTTCTGGAAAGTGTTTTTTCTCTTGGGACTAGGAGTGGTATAGGGAAGAAATGGAAAATTACTGATCTAGTCCAATCTCTCATTTTATTGACAGATAACTGAGATTCAGGAATAATATGGCTGACTTACCCTAAGCCGTGTAGCTAGCATTAGCCAAAAACCTGAAACACAACACAAACCCAGTCTTTTTTTTTTTTTTTTGAGACGGAGTCTTACTCTGTTGCCTAAGCTGGAGTGCAATGAAGTGATCTCAGCTCACTACAACCTCTGCCTCCCAGGTTCAAGAGATTCTCCTGCCTCAGCCTCCCGAGTAGTTGGGATTACAGGTGCATGCCACCACGCCCAGCTACTTTTTTTTAGTTTTAGTAGAGGTGGGGTTTCACCATGTTGGCCAGGCTGGCAGTTTCTTAATCTCTTGTTTGTTTCTCTTCATACCTCAGGGAAAGATCACAATGGATAGAACTCTTTGCAGAAGCAGTTGATCTTTCTTGCTTCAGTCTCCCACAATGACTGCCATCCATTTTCTTTACCGTAGATCATCTCTCACTCTGTTTCTCCCTATCCTGTACACAGCTATCATTTCTCTTTACCTAATATGTAAACACATTTCACTAATCAATCAATGGGTTTCAAAACTTCTATTAATGGTGGTACTGAATGGGATTAATTACTCCTTAAAGGACAGAGTCTATCCTCATCTCAGGCAGTAGGAGAGCTCCTGGGAGACACACTCAGTGGATGGTAGTTCAGTTGAAATGCTTGTTGACTTTGTAGGTTTTCTGGGGGCAGTTGTCCCCACACTTGTAAATAGGAATAATTACTTGAGTCTCCCATCTTAGTCTGGTTTGCTGTGAGAATAGAATGTCATAATGGATGTAAACGCACCAAACAGTTCTTAACCACTTTAAGGGAGGAGTAGTATATTTCAGAGAAGTCAAAATCTAGGCTCTGTCCCTTACTAGTGTGTGACCTTAGACAAACTGTGTGCTTCAGCCTCTGTGATTATGTTTCCTTATCTGTTCAATGAGAAGAAGAATAACAGCTAACTCCTGGAGTTCTTATCAGGAATAAATAAGATATGAATGTAAAGTGCTTATAGCTCAGTGTTTGGCATACAAAACACTCATGTTGTTACTGTTTTTCTTGCTATATTTTCAAATAAAATATTTGTGTGTGTTCAGGTCTATTGGTGGTAGGTCACTCTGGCGCTCTCTTATTTTAGCCAAATTAATATAATTTCAAATTCTCCTTGGAACTTTAAGCAAACCAAGAAATCCATTTTATGTCAAGAAATCAAGCTGTCACTTCTGTCCATTTGTACACTTTTTTTTTTTTTTAATTGAGCAACTACCATGTGCAAGGCCCTGGGTTAGGTACTGGGGACACAGGGATGAAAACGACACAGTCCCTGTGCTTAAGGTGCTTAGGGTCCAGTGGGCTGTCCTGTCATTCTCAATCTCAAGAGACAGTCCTTGGCCCATGAAAAACTAATCACATTCATTGTATTTATGGGGTAAAGTGTAGGCAGTGGCAGAATAACTGATTTGTAGGCTGGAGAGGCGGAGCAAATCACACCTCAGGTGTTCTCAAACTTTTTGGTCTCAGGATCCTTTTACATTCTTAAAAGGTATTGAGGATCCTAACAAGGTTTTAAAAATATGCATTATAGCTATTGTTAATTGTGTTTGAAATTAAAGCAGAGAAATGTGGAAAATATTTGTTTAAAATTAAGAATAAACATGCTAACATAAATAACATTTTTGGAAAAATAATTATATGGTTATGGTATAGAATAGATGATTACTTCCTGAGTTTTGACTTACCTTTGGAGAAGGAGAAAGTGAAAATGAGCTATTCCATGATGGAGAATAGGTTCTTACAATAGTGGTTTAAGAATGCTCATCTATGACGCATGGTTCAGTCACACATATGTCCATGTGTGGTTAGGATCTTGAGGCCATCAACTTTATCCCAAACTCCCTCTGCCCTTTTTTCTCTGCCCTTGAGAACTGCCTGTCCAAGGATGTTCCTCGGTGATAAAGGTTGTATGTTGTGCAACGGGGAAAGGACTGCTTGGAAACTCTGACGTTTGGGTTCTCCAGCCAAAGACCTTGGATAGGCATCATTAGGAGCAATAAATAAATGCAGCATCAGGACAGAGAGAGTGTGGACTTGCACCATCAGGAACAAAAGATGAATTAACTTCCTGAAACTCCACTTGTTTGTTTGTTTGTTTTTCAGATGGGGTCTCGCTCTGTTGCTCCGGTTGGAGTGTGGTCGCACAATCACGGATAACTGCAGCCTCGACCTCCCCAGGCTCAGGTGATCCTCCCACCTCAGTCTTCCAAGTACTAGGACTATAGGCACATGCCACCATGCCCAGCTAATTGTTGTACTTTTATTTTTATTTTTTATAGAGATGGGATATCACTGTGTCACCCAGGCTGGTCTAGAACTCCTGCCCTCAAGCCAAATATCCTTTCTGAAATATATTTTCTTCTATATTTCCTAATGTCTATGTAGAGTATCATCGTTTTCCCAGACATCAAGGACAGAAAATGTGGTCATCTTTGATTTTTTTTGGTTCTCCTCTATCTGCCAATTCTGCTTTAACAAAAAGCCCAAACTCAGCAAGGTAGAAACAAGTAATGATTTTGCAGCTCCCCATCACTGTTTTCAATGGTGTGCTGTTGAATTTCCTTTCACTGTTCCTTAATACGTCTTCAGCAGATCACAGAGCTTGTAGTTACTTTCTGTAGCCCAGATTAAGATTCGTGCCTGTTTATTTAAATGTCTAGTCCAGGTAAAATCAAATCTTTACTTTTGTTTCCAATTCAAAGCATGTGACCTTATTCCATTGTGCAGGTTCCCTCCAGATCTACAGTGACCTGAACTGGAGGCCCATCCCAGGTCAGGGGTCCCCCACTGTGGCTTATGAGTGGAGTCTTAGGATTTCACTGACCCATGGATTGTGGTGTGTCTCCTCTTCATCCTTTCCCATGTGGAAGTGTTCAGTAAGGTTATCTTGCTCCTGTTCCATCATTGTATATTGGTTGTGAAGGGGGTTAATAACTTGTTATTTAATTTACAGTTATTTGGATCAAAATGCACCACTGTCCAGACCTAACCTAGAGACTATCACAAGATCTTGAACTATGAACCCAGTCCCATGAG
Organism: Colobus angolensis palliatus; assembly: GCF_000951035.1. Taxonomy (NCBI): domain Eukaryota; kingdom Metazoa; phylum Chordata; class Mammalia; order Primates; family Cercopithecidae; genus Colobus; species Colobus angolensis. Next base: position 7,057,048 of record NW_012114566.1, read on the forward strand.
TAAATAGGAATTTGGGATTATCTCTTTTGAGGAAAGAGTGAATAAATTGTGCACAAGTGGGGAGTAGTAGTATGTGACCAAGAGGGCAGATGGTGACAGATTGCATTCTTGTTCAGAATGTTTGTTACTCCTCCCTAAGGGGAACTAAACGTCCCTCCCCCATGGACATCAGGCTTGCCCATGTGACTTACTTTGGCTAACAAAACGAGGGCAAAAGTGATAACTTTCCACTTCCCAGCAGAAGCTTTAAGGGGCTTTCCCTTCTGTCATGCCATAGCAGTGTCCAGGATGCAGTAGTTCCTTCACCCTGGACTCCAGAGTGAAGAGAACTCCAGACAGCCCCCACAGACCTGCAGCCGACATGTAATGTGAATAAGGAGTAACCTTTGTTTTCATAAATCACTAAGACTTGAGGGCTTTTTGTTACCACAGAATAATGTAGCCTAAGATTGCTATTAATTCTTAAATCGTTTTGCATGCCTCGTGTTTTCCTCTCCTCCTCAGCCTTTGCTTATACAAGACTGCACGGTTAAAATTAGCTGGGCTTTGCTTCTAATTCCGACTCTACCATTTTTTATCTGTGTCACCTTGGGTAAGTCACTTGCTCTCTCATCAGTTTGTCTTAAAATAAAGCAAATGGTACTAGGATATGATTGCCTAGCATAATATAAGCACGTGATAAAAGTTAGTTTTCTACTCAATTTTGTTCCTCACAGGAGAAGTTGGTAGGAAGGACTAGTTATTTACTTGAATTTTTGTTCTTGTTTTTCAGTAATTTCCCAGTAATACTTCTAGCTCCTATTTCTTACTTCAGATTTAAGAAATCTGAAAAAGATCCTTACATATGTTCTATTCTCCTCTAGTACAAGACTTAACTTACTTTATTTTCTTTGTCTACCTCTGAAATCTCTATGTACTGTATTTACAATTTCATAATTTACTAACATTACGGGCTTTTGTATTCACGCCTCGTCCTCATCTTCATATGCCACACTATTTTTTTTTTGAGATGGAGTTTTGCTCTTGTTACCTAGGCTGCAGTGCAATGGTGTGATCTCAGCTCACTGCAAGCTCTGCCTCCCGGGTTCATGTGATTCTCCTGCCTCAGTCACCTGAGTAGCTGGGACCACAGGCGCGCACCACCATGTCCGGCTGATTTTTTTGTGTTTTTAGTAGAGATGGGGTTTCACCATTAGCCAGGCTGGTCTTGAACTTCTGACCTCGGGTGATCCGCCCACCTTGGCCTCCCAAAGTGTTGGGATTACAGGCGTAAGCCACTGGCCCCAGACGCCATACTCTTAACTTTTTTGAGGGCAGGGACTATATCTTATTCATCTTTGTAACTGTTTAGTACTTAGCTCACCATTATGTATGACAGTTAATAGATGAAATATTTACCCTTTTATAGATAAAAATGATGAAATTATTTTTCAAGTTATCCTAATGAAGGGAATTTTACATGAATATGTGCCCCACTGGTCTATCATAATCAGAGGCTTACACCTTAATCTTCCAGAGACAGACCTGCTTAAAAGAGGCCTGACCAGTTCCCTTTGACAAATCAGAATGGTCTGAAATGAGGCGTGCAGAGCAAAAGATCTCATTTAAAATATTTTCCCAGGGTTAGAAAATATCATTTGGAAACTTGAAAGCCAAAGGCTCTGTTTTTAAAAAATAAATTAAAAATTTGGAATTGTATGTTGTCTTTGTTTTTAGCAAAACTCAAGTTCCTAGCTGACTTCTGTTTGTTTGTTTTCTCTGGGAACCAAGTAGCCGCACTACACCCAAGCATGTATCATTTCACGACAATGACTCAGAAAGCAGTGCAGATGTCATGGCTTACCTAGTCCCTAAAAAATGCCTACCATGCAGGAAATGAAATAAGGTTCTTGGACTCAGCAGAAATGGGGTGAGGATAAAGAGGCTGCTTTGAATTTGTGGGCTTTCCCGGACTGCTTTGGAAACATCTCATGCAAATCCAAACAGTATCTGGGTCACAGATAGTTTTTGATCGGTAATTTCTGAATATACTTCTGGTCTTCTAGTATACTTAGAGGTAGTAGGTCTATTTGGAAAAATAAAACAATTTGAATAATTTAGATAGTTTGATATATTTCTACCAATGAGGATCGTTTTCTTTTTCATGACAGTCTGCCATTCCTGGAACCATTTCCAAGGCCTAAAATTTTATTTTACCGAACAACAGATAGAATCCAGTCATCTAGTGCTTCTACCAACAACTGAAATATGCATGATACGTTGTTTCTGAGTATGACTTTTTTGTGGCTCTCTCTTTATATATAAATTTAGTCCAGCTTTTTAACCAAGAGACAGCTTGCTAGAAACATGAATTGTATCATTGTATTTGACTAAACATTTAGTCTGTAACTCTTATTACTTTAGAAGCCTGTCAGATGCTATTTGGAAACTTTCTCTTTAGTCTTGGTTATAATAAACCAAAAGTACCTAGAATTCTATGGGACATAGACTGTCAGGAAATGTTGAGTGTATCATTTTTGGGGAAAAGCAGACACTTTTACAAGAAGACTTCAATATGCAAATAAGAAAAGATTTAAGAATATGCAAATAGAAAAACATTTAAGAATGAGGAAGGATTTAAGAAGAATAGAACCATAAAGATGTAAAGCAAATCATTTCGTACTTACTTTGAGATCCAGGCTTGTATACTATTCTAAAACAGGGGCTGTTACATTTCTGCCATGACAGAGAAGTTTTTTGGGGGAAATCCCAACGATGACCGCAGCCTTAAAATGCACAGCTTAGAGGGGAGTTTCCAATGGACTTGGTCTTTAGCCAAGCCCCAGGTCATTCATTCAAAGTGCCCCTGCAGTATAACTAAATGCTTCTTCTGGCCTAGCATCAGCATTTATGCATAGATAATAGGAGTTAGTACTAAGAATCCTCAGGCGCAGAGATGTGCTGTGAAGATGTGAGCTGCATTACATTCAAGGACGTTAGCTAGCATATTGTTGAAGACGATCAGCCCTGACTGAATCTGCGTGGCAATGTTATAGCTTGCTCAGTTAGGGCTCCTGTGAAAACCAGCAACAACAAATGACTACAACATTACTCAACAAACAATATAGTTTTGTCTCTTTTCCTAATTTGTGGTGAAGGCAAAGAACCCTCAGTAGGCATCTTTTATATAAGCAATAGACATACAAAAAGAAAAAAAAAAGCATTTGAGACTATCCATCATGGCATTTGAATTTTGAGTATTTTACTGACATTTCAGTTCCCACCATCACACTCTAGACAATGTAAGAATGTTTTATTTGGCAACAAGAAGGAGACAGTGGAGCAAGAATAGAGTTTGGAGTCTCATAGACTTCAGCATAAATGCTGCCTCTGTCATGGGACAAGTCATTTAAACTTACTGAGTTTCAGTTTCTTCTCTTTCAGTTATTGTCAGATTGAATGATCTGGGTTAGAAAACTAGACCATGCTTCTTGCAGATACAGACCATGACCCATTCTTCTTGGTATTCCTGGTGCTTGGCAAACAGTGTTTATTGATTGAATGAACGAATGAATGAACAAATGATATACTGATGCATTAGCAAGTATGAGTCTGGCTCAGTAAATATAAGTGGTCAATAAATGTTCATTTCCTCTGGGTAAAGTAGTCATGGGATTATCCTCAGAGTCAGTCTGGGACATTAACAACTCCCTCCTTTTATACCAGGACTTGAATTTTGATGAGGATAAGTGGGGATACATTGCCAACTGTAGGAATTACATTTATTGGTCCACTTCCAAGAAGAGCGAAATGGAGGGAACATGTAGGAAAGATCAAACCTGATCTTGACAAAATCTTTTGCATGGGTGAAATGTCACTCTGCTTGCATGAATTCTGCAGTTCAGCCACGGGGATACAATTGAATTATTTTAGTAATTATTTATTCTTTTAGACAAATGCCTAATCTTTTTGGAGAATTTAGTCAAGGTAAAAAGACCTCAAAACAGTCTTCTGAATGAGACTCTTATTTACCTCATTTGTCATATGAAAAGTCTAAACAGATTGTTAAAATTTTTTTTTTTTTTTTTTTTTTTGAGACGGAGTCT
>NW_012114566.1:7061391-7063166 GCF_000951035.1 Colobus angolensis palliatus
CGATCTCCTGACCTTGTGATCCGCCCATCTTGGCCTCCCAAAGTGCTGGGATTACAGGCTTGAGCCACTGCGCCCAGCCTCAGATTGTTAAATTGAAGTCACATATGTGTAATTCAATATTATAGCAATTTATACATTGTGTAGTTTATTTTTTATTTAATTTAATTAATTTATTTTTTATTTTGAGATGGAGTCTCACTCTGTTACTCGGGTTGGAATGCAGTAGGTACGAACTCCACTCACTGCAACCTCAGCCTCTCAGGTTCAGGTGATTCTCCTGTCTTAGCCTCCTGAATTGCTGGGATTACAGGTGCCCGCCACCTCACCCGGCTAATTTTTGTACTTTTTAGTAGAGACAGGGCTTCACCATGTTGGCCAGGCTGGTCTCAAACTCCTGACCTCAAGTGATCCTCCTGTCTTGGCCTCCCAAAGCACTGCAATTATAGGCATGAGCCACCACACCGGGCCAACATTGTATAATTTAAATAAATACTTAAAGGAACATTTCCATATATACAGTTATTGTGTTATATTATAAAGAATGAGCTTTATTGTATTGTTGTTTTTGCACTGTAAAAGATACCATTATTATAACTGAAGCCGTGTGGGGCTTTTTTTTCTAGTCAGTAGAAACACTGACATAACACTTTCAATGCACATCAGAATTACTGTGAATATTTGCTGATCAATTATTGAAAGAATAAGAGTGTAAACTGTATCATATAAATGATATGAAAAGAAATGAATGTATGAATTAAATTCCAGTTAAAGAAGGCTTCTTTTCAAATAATCATCAGCACAGGAAAGGATGAGCTAAAGTCATTTTCCTGAAGTTACTTTCATCCTTGAAGACACACCTTGTGTTGGCAATCTGAGGGCTTGCTTTTTAGCAAGTCAAGATGTCACTGGAGTAATCATAAATCTTCACATATAATGGAAATTTTGAGTTAATTGGTGGTACAAATTCTTGGTGTGATAACTCAGGATTGGCATTGATGAGTATGACTTTTTCAAGACCGACAAGCAAAGACCATAAGAATGAATTGTATATCCAAGATATAAACCCTTGTGCTCTGACTACAAAATTCGAATGTTACTGAATTCACAGAAAGTTTCTGAAGGAACCTAAATGTGAAGTAGAGGCAGATTGAAAAGGGGAGAAAGGGGACCACGCTTTTTTTTTTGGGGGGGGGAGACTGAGTCTTGCTCTGTCACCCAGGCTGGAGTGTAGTGGTGTGATCTTGGCTCACTGCAACCTCTGCCTCCTGGGTTCCAGCGATTCTCCTGCCTCAGCCTCCTCAGTAGCTGGGATTACAGGCGCACACTACCACACCCGGCTAATTTTTTGTGTTTTTAGTAGAGACGGGGTTTCACTGTGTTGGTCAGGATGGTCTCGAACTCCTGAGCTCAGGCCATCCACCTGGCTCGGCCTGCCAAAGTGCTGGGATTACAGGCGTAAGCCACCGCACCTGGCCTACACTTTTTAATTTGACTACTAAACCTCAAATTCAGCAGGAAAATGCTAATTATTTTGAGGAAAATAGTGGCAAAGAACAAGGTTATAGCCCTTTCCAGTGGAGAGGCCATTGGGCAGCTACAAAGAATCAGCTCCTTTTCCTCATATTGAGAAAACTCTGAATGACCATTTCAGCTCCCGCTGTAGGATCAGCTGTAGACTCAAATGCAACCAAATTGCAGACCAATTTCTCCTTCCACCTATTCTCTCCCTTCCTTCCTTCCTCCCTCCCCCCTTCCTTCCTTCCTTCCTTCCTTCC
>NW_012114566.1:7063226-7065737 GCF_000951035.1 Colobus angolensis palliatus
TTCCTTCCTTCCTTCCTTCCCTCCTTCCCTCACTCCCTCCCTCCCTCCTTCCTTCCTTCCTTCTTCCCTTCCCACCCTCCCTCCCTTCATGCAGGTCTGTCTCCTGAGATCACATCCCAATGACCATTTTGCACACCACTCTCAGACTCAGAGTCTATTCCCAGAGAATTCAATTTAAGCTAGCTACAATTGATTATAACTATTATCACTTATTGGAGACATTTGATGTTATGCCTTACTCATCAGACCCGGAAGCATCCAAGTCATTCTGAATTGATAGAGGACCTATGGAGTCAGCACTTCATCCTCTTGGCCCTGGCTGTGTCCGTTTTCAACTTCTTCCCCTTTCCCCTAGCCCAGTCCTCAGGTTCTGTGGATTGAAAGCAGAGTCTGTTGTATTCAATACTCTAGTGAGACACAATTACTTGTTAACACCAAATCCCACTGTAGTGCAATGGTTTGCAGTTTTAGTGTTCCCAGACACTTTGGATTCTAGAATATTTGGTGGCTCACTCAGAGAGATTCCTTTGCATCTATAAATATAACCTTTAATAACCTATCAGTGTCACGTCACTGGTTGCATAGACTTGTTTGTTGTCCTTTCAGGATTCTTGAAAATATTTCCAAGGCAAGGTCCTTGAGTGTTTCAGAAAATATGTAACTTTCAGAGATTACAGGCTGCTGTCATGCTACTTTTGAAACTTTATCTGTTGCTTACTTAGTGCTCTGCACTGCAATATGTAACCTACATAGCTCAATATTGCTTCTGGAATATATAGTAAAATCAGCAACATCAGTTATTGTAGCAAAAATAAAAATGACCCATTGATCATTGAATTTGGCAGCACACAATCAAAAGATGTTGTGATGGCTGGGCGCAGTGGCTCACGCCTATAATCCCAGCACTTTGGGAGGCTGAGGTGGGAGGATCACGAGCACAGGAGTTCGAGACCAGCCTCACCAACATGGAGAAACCTCAACTCTGCTAAAAATACAAAAATTAGCCGGGTGTGTGGCACACACCTGTAATCCCAGCTACTCAGCAGGTTGAGGCAAGAGAATTGCTTGAACCCAAGAAATGGAAGTTGCAGTGATCCGAGATTGGGCCATTGCACTCCAGGCTGGGCAACAGAGCAAGATTCCGTCTCAAAAAAAAAAAAAAAAAAAAAAAAAAAAAAAAGATGTCGTGATATACTTATCAAAGAAAACTACTTCTGAAACTCGGAAGTTTATTAGTCATTGCAGTGTATGATATACTTCAAGCGCACTGTCTGCATCTGTATTTTGTAACTCCCCAGTCCCTTCTACAGTGAGTTATTTGAACCTGAACCAACATTTAAAATCAGAGTCATGTTGTTCAGAGTGTGTAAACCAAAATGGGTAGATCTCTACAGAATGACATGTGAAGAGGGCTGACGTTTTGGCTGCATCCAGTTTAAGCCCAGTACCCTGTACTATGGGACACTTACATTATCAAAACTGATGAATCAATTGGCCCCAGGTAGTACATGCCATTGTTTCTAAGTGTATGAGAAACACTGGAATCAGAATCACCTGGAATCCATGAAAAATTGCACATTCCTGGGTCCCACCCTAAACCTTTTAAATCAGGATTTGGAGGCATCATGCCCAGGAAGGTATGCTTTTAGCAAGCTTCCCATGTAATTTTTCTCTTTCTTTTCTTTTCTTTTTTTTTTTTTTTGAGACAAAGTCTCATTCTGTCACCCAGGCTGGAGTGCAGTGGCATGGTCTCAGCTCACTGTAACCTCTGCCTCCTGAGTTCAAGCAATTCTTGTGCCTCAGCCTCCTGAGTAGCTGGGATTACAGGCACACGCCACCACATCCAGCTAATTTTTGTATTTTTAGTGGCATTGAGGTTTCACTATGTTGGCCAAGCTGGTCTCGAACTCCTGGTCTCAAGTGATCCACCCTCCTCTGCCTCCCAAAGTGCTGGGATTATATGCATGAGCCACTGCACCTGGCCTTCCTATGTAGTTTTTTAATGCACGCTGACTTGTAAGAATCACAGAGTTATCAAATGAGCGATACAAACCAGAAGCATGATCTCTTGATAGAAAAGAGGGAGGCTGGAACTTGGTCTTTTTATGATTTCCCTTCCCTTCTTCTGCCTTCAGGTACTTCTCTTCCCAGTATCTAGCTCACTTTTTGCCTTAAGCTCCTTACTTACCACGGCTCACCTGTCCCATACTCTGGCAAAACTGCTCCCAGTCTCTTCTAATCAAACCCCTATCATCCGATATTGTTCTCCTTTGGGCAACAAGACAGACATCTGATTCAACCAATTCACATGTATACAGGTGAATCACTGAGAGACTCTTCATTTTGCCAGAGTAATTTTTATGAGCCTTCCTTCCTTCCTTCCTTCCTTCCTTCCTTCCTTCCTTCCTTCCTTCCTTCCTTCCTTCATTCCTTCCTGCCTTGGCCTCCCAAAGCACTGGGATCACAAGCATGAGCACCTAGCCCTAATGTGCCTTCCTTCCTTCCTTCCTT
>NW_012114566.1:7065787-7088287 GCF_000951035.1 Colobus angolensis palliatus
CTTCCTTCCTTCCTTCCTTCCTTCCTTCCTTCCTTCTTCCTTTCCTTCCTCTCTCCCTCCCTCCCTCCCTCTCTCTTTCTCTCTTTCTTTCTTGACATGGGGACTTACTCTGTTGCCCAGGTTGGAGTGTGGTGGCCTGAACACAACTACAACTCCACTGCAGCCTCGACCTCCCCAGGCTCAGGTGATCCTCCCACCAAAGGATCCTGAGTGGCTGAGACTACAGATGTGTGCCGCCACACCCAGCTAATTTTTTCATTTGTTTGTAGAGGCAAGGTTTTGCCTTGTTACCCAGGCTGGCCTTGAATTCCTGGGTTCAGGCAGTCTACCCGCCTCAGCCTTCCAGTGTGCTGGGGTTATGGGTATGGGCCACTGGGCCTGGTCTTTCCTTCTTTCTAAGAAAGGAAATTTTTAAGGAGAGGAATACCAAATGGCACATTAATCCTTCTGCCCTATTGAACATGAGCTAATCCTCTGTACTATATTTACTTTTTAAAAACCTTTTATTAAGTTTTCAAAATGTCTTCTTTTCTTTACTTCTGAGCCCAACATTTCTCTAAAAGCTCTATATTTTTTTCACAATGACACTCTTGGAAGCAATAGTGAGGGTTCAGACAGGGTGCAGGCAGAAAGTGATGGGGTTGGGGATTGGGGCCTTATCTACTAATATTGTTCTTCCTTATATATTGTTTCTATTTATCTAACTACTTCAGTGATGTGTAACCCCTCCTCCCCAGACTGGTCACTGTGTAGTGTCATGTTCAGGGAAACTCCAGTCTGGCCACAGGGTGCAGAAGAATAATGAAGCTATTTACTATGATTAAAGAGGTGAAATAGGGGTTTTGTAATATGTACCACACAGAAAGCTTCTGAACAATATTTAGGCTTCTCTGTTACTCCCTAAAATTTCCCCTGCTGGAATCATGTCTCTCCCATTCTCCACCATAGAGCCCCCTCACAGTTTTGCTATCTTAGGTTCACCTCTTTCTCATACTGCATCCTCATACATCCTACTTCCCAGGTGGGCCTGCGCCGCCTGATGCTCTGGAAAGAGATACCTGGTTTCTCACTCTGTCTTTTTTCTTGTGAGATTCTGCATCCCTTCCTCTCCCTGAAATTCTGCTGGATAGCATCCCACTCCTTACAGACAATTAGCTGACCTGTTGAATCCTCCACAGAGGACAATACCACAGGAATCCGAAAGGCAGAAATGATCATGTCCCATTCCAGAACCAAGCACTCAGCTCTTCTTCTCTGGAGGCATGTGAGTCATAAACTGGAAGAAAAGAGAAAGAGGAGAGAGAAAGGGAGAGAATTCCAATTTTACCAGCGCTCTTCATGGAGACTGAGGATGCCCTTTTCTTTTTTTTGCAAAAAAATCCCCACCTGGTTTTCCCATTTCCTTGTATAACATCAGACACGTAGTAGACAGCCACTTCGTATTGGTTATTAAATGTCATTCCATAAAATAGACAAAATGAAGTTTTCCAGCTAACAACAAATGGTTTTATATCAATTTTTTGAAGTCTTGTGAATTTTCTTAAAACTTATCCCTAATCAAATGTAATTACAGATAAGCATTCAAATATGAAAACATGAAGAAGTCTGGGATCATCTGCCATTTTGTATTATTTTGCTATTGCTACTCTCTAGTTATGAGTTGATTCTACTTATAAAAATATAAATTGTATCTAAGATCAAAATCAAGACAGAAGAAGAGGAATAACATTAATATATGCTAAGGCCAGTTGCTGTCTGCATGTATCACTTCCTTTGTCTTTGCAATAACCCTATGAATGAGTGCTTGCTAACCCATTTTATGAATGAGAAAAGTAACTGAGGCTCAGAGTGGTAAATAACTTGCCCAAGGTCATAAGAACAAAAAACGTAAAACCAGGATTTGCATTCAGATTTGTCAGGACCCCAAGTCTGTAATCTTTATTCATCCCTATAACATGCTGCCTCTTTTTTTGTTTTGTTTTGTTTTTATTTTTGTTTATTTTTTTTTTGAGATGGAGTCTTATTCCGTCACCCAGGCTGGAGTGCAGTGGCGTGATCTCAGCTCACTGCAATCTCTGCTTTCTGGGTTGAAGTGATTCTTGTGCCTCAGTCTTTTGAATAGCTGGGATTACAGGTGTGCACCACTACACCCAGCTAATTTTTATATTTTTTCATAGAGACAGGGTTTCGCCATGTTGGCCAGGCTGGTCTCGAACTCCTGAACTCAGGTGATCCACCCGCCTCAGCCTCTCATAGTGATGGGATTACAGGCGTGAGCCACCACACCCGGCCAACATGCTGCCTTTTAATCCTGAATTTTATTCCACTTTGGGGAGTTGTCTTGGGCTTACTCTAGCTGTTTTGTAGATGATGAAGAATTATTTCTGTCTAGTTAAGCTTTAAACACCAAAGAACAAAGTGCATCATATTTCTACATATGAAAAGTCATTTGGAGTGTTGTATAGAGGATTGTCGTTTTGAAGCACTCTCACACATAGTAATTGCTGACCCAGTACAAGAATCTAACACAATTTGCCAGAGTCTTATTTATTATTTTGTACTAAAGCCAGAGAACCTAGAAATCCAGTTCAGTATTGGCTTTCCAACTCCTGAGCTGAAAGAGAGCCAGGTAGAGCAAACTGGCTTTCTCACTGTCTTTTTTCCAGAGGCCCCAAGCTAAGGCATCAATCACATTTGCCCCCATATTCCAACTTTAGTAGTTGAGTGTGAGAGTGTGATTCAGCCCCTTTTGTTCAGTGTCTCTTATTTTATTCTACTACCTCATTCTTTTTTTTTTTTTTTCTTTTTGTTCCACTTTTAGCTCAAGTTTCTGGGCATATAAAAATAAAATGTAAAATGTGATAGGTGCATGTGTTAGTGATTTACAGAGGTGGATTCCAGCTTCCTTTTAAGGCCAAAACTATGGATATTGCTTTTGTTTTATTGTTCCTTATCTATCCAACTGTGCTGTAAGTTTCCTTTAGGACAGAATCCAGGTTTCATTCATTTTTGTAGCCTCCTCTCTTCCCGTGATGCTTATCCCGGTGCCTTGCACATTGGAGGCCTTCAATAAATGCTTATTGAAATACATATGTAAATACATATGGATGATAAAGGCAATAGAATTCTATATATGTCCAGCATCAAAGAAAGTAACCTCAATGTCTCAATGGTTTAAAAACTTTTGTTGTAGTCTAAATGAGTTTGAAATGTTTAATTCAAAACTGGCAAAGGCCTCTGTGTCATTTAGGATGCTTTTGGCTGCAAGTAACAGAATAACCAACTAAAAGTGGCTTCACGAGTAAGGTTAAATGAGATGATATGACAGGAGGTCTGGGGGAAGATAGTTTCAAAGTTGGTGTGGTGCCCAAACAATATAATCAAGGACGTGGGCTCTTGGCATCCTTTGTTCTTTCTTCCTGAGTATCTCATGGTTGCCAGATGGATGCTTCATATCTAAATAATCTTGTCTTCCCAGAACTTATTTCAAAGGTGGGAAAAAAGAGGCTAGGGAGAGTTTTGTTACACATCTTTCTCCTTTTATCAGAGAGGAAATTTTTCCAAGAGGTCTTTCAGAATACTTTCCCTTTCCTTTTGATGGCTCAAAAGGGTTACCCCTGTATCACTGGTATCTGGTGAATGGAATTATCCTGCACTGTGATTGGCTTAGACCACTCACAGTTCATCCACTTGGAGTGGAGGAGAGTTCCACCTTTTTAAAAGTCTCCTTAAATTAGTTCCCTGCTGTCTCCTACTTGAACAACATCAGGATTTTGGCCACAGGAAGAAATGGGGAAGAGCTGTTGGGGCGGAAAACAACAGCATCTGTTACCTCCTATGTGAAATAATTTGTTGCAAGCAGTTTCTGTCAGACACATGAGTTAGTCTGTGAGATACTTAGACCCCAAAACGGGGGTGAGTGGCTCGTGTTTATGTATTGCATGTCTATTACCAACATATCTGACATTATTTAATCCATGCACCATCAATCTAGATGAGGATACTAATGCCCAAGAAGGCAAAAAAATTGCTCAAATTTGCACATAAGTTCAAAGTAGGCTTGAGATTGAGATCTATGTCCCTGTGACTCTAAAACCTATGCTCTTTTCTCCATGTTTTAGGGAGAACTTCTTTTCAGTTTGGGATATTTTTACTCTTAAGAGAACTCATAACCAATTCTTGAAGTTCTGTGACCCAGAAAAAAATATCCTACTATGCCACAACCTGCTCAGGCCCAGAGAAGCTTGCCTCCAGAGCAGCAGTTCTTCACCACTGTGGCGAAGCATCTTGAACCAGAGCAAAATGTATCTGTTATCTGTAGAATATTGGAGTTTGACAATACTATTTTTAGTTTATAAAGGAAGGGGTGGACATCCTCACTTTGACTCACTTGCCTTCCAGTATAAAGCAAAGCCTTGGGTGTGAGAGAAATGCTAGAAATTTCATATGACCTGTAGCCTAACTTACTGGGATATGGTAAACGCTTTCTACACAGTTACTGTATGCAACATGGGTGTCCTGACAGAAAAAAAAAATGCGAAGAACCATTAGATACCATAAATGTATTCCTGGCTTCACAGTTTTGGAAAGAACATCTTCTCAGGTTGTAGCTGCTATTTCTAGAGGCTGGGATATTATATTTTTTAATACTTCTTTCTTGAAAGGAGCAAAATGGTTCTACCCTAAGTATAATCATATGAATCTGCAATTGCCTTTTCAGTATCTGTCCCCCCCTTATCCTCACAGTAGCCTAATTTTTCCCAGAAAATATCTCACCCCTATTCCCAGCCATATGGTTAAAATGGGATGGATCCCACTCCGGGGAGTGAATCATGATTGGCCACAACTTATCATTCTTTTGCTTCCTTAAAATTAGACCTTTCACACGTTTAACTAAATGAGATCATAATATAGTCATTTTATATGTGTGAGTGTTAAAAACATTAGTTTATTAAATATAAGCAATTTTAAAACATTAAAGTTTGTATAAATCCTGTTTTGGCATATTTTGTCCAAATTTTAATGTAATGGAAGAGGCCTAGGCTTGTCTTGTCATCTGAGAGCTCTGATCTAGACCATTGATTCCAGATCAGTGACCTCTTCACTAGCTTGGTTCTTCACTAGCTGCAGTTCTCAACTGAGGCATCTGAGTCCCACAGAGAATAGATCACCTGCAAGCTCTGTTAGATCCTGTGGCCCCGCTGTGCTGTATCTGCCTATTTATACACCTCTTCACCTATCCCTGTTAAAAATAAACAAGAATTGAACTCTCTCTCTTTCTCTCCTCTCTCTGTTTTAACTTTAGGCCTAGGTCTAAAGGTCTGGTTCTAAGAGGGATCTGAAAGGAACTCTCTTTAACCTTGACCTTAAACTCACTTTTTCATCAAAACACTGATTCTCTGACACCTCTAATAACTTTAGTGTATCTTTACTGCCTCAAATTCTATCTAAAAGAAAATCTGAAATAGTATTTATACCTTTATTTGGAAGGAAAAGGATAATTGAAAAAATTATTTTAAAAATAAAGATAGCTTTTTATTTTTTAAAGAAGTAACTAAGCTGGATGTTACATGTTAATCCAGTCTTAGAAAGTAAGATAATTCTTTAGGGTATAGATTCCTAACCCCTCAGGATATTCCTGTCAGGTACATTCTTAAATTTGAGAACACAGAACTTTGAGATGGATAGTAGCTCTTACTCATTATGTCCTGGTGATGTTGCTTTCTTAAGAACAAAGCATACAATGCCTGGTTTTCTCAAAACCTTCTGTACTGGGGACTTCCTTATCATATAAAGATATCCTGATGGTACTTTTTTCCTAGCTGAAGTTTTCAGATGCAAAAGAATAGTACCCTGAAAGAGAAGAGCAGTTGGTCGATTTTTAGTCCATACTGAAGAAGAGGAAAAGAAAACAAAGGAGGAGGAGGGGAAAAGAGAAGAAGAGGAAAGAGAAGAAGCAGCCCAGGACAATTCTTTATCTTTGACTTTGGACATTGCCAAAGGCATCTGGCTATAGTTTCCTGGTTAATGCCACTTTCACTGGTGGCCATTATCTAAAATTGTTCAGCATCCACATCACGCGATTCAGCACTCTGGAACATGACGACACCTACGGAGCCTCAACAGGTCTAAGCTAGTACAGAGAAGAATACAATCCGGTAAAGGTTAAACTAAAACCAAATAAGGTAACACGAAAGATCTTCAAATATCTGTTCTTTACGTTAGTCAAATTATAGTAGCTTCTATAAAATGAATTAGATTAAAAACTTAATGTTGGTTTGGGAGGATGTGTTCATTCTGTAGTATCATACAATGTTATAATGATCAACTCTACAGGATCATTACACTATGATAATATAAAATAGGTATTTCTAATCGAAGCAGTATTTTTTAACCACAGAAGGCATAAATATCCATATACATGATGCAACTGGAATTGGTAATAAATTTATTTTTCTCCCCATTTATGGCAGAAGACCTGTTGAGTGTGTGCCTGAGGGGCTACAATTAAGAATGAGAGAAAACACTGCTTAATAAAGTTGGGATCAGGCATTTTAAAAGAATGCTTATGTTTAAAACAGCTAGAGAGCTGACCTGTTTATAGGAAATAGTTCTGCCAGAATTAGAAGTGGAAATAAGGAGACGATAATGAAATACAGTTTAACCAGTAAAGGGCAGTGAACATATGTATCACTCCACACCACACAAATATGCTGCCTGTTTAGATAGAGTTGTGGTTTCTTTTGTCAAGCTATTCTATTTCCTGTTAGAAAGGCTAACTTCGAAATACCACTTTTAGGAATGGGAGATAGAATAAAAACTTTATTAAATTGCTTAAATTATTTCCTCAAATTTCTTTCATGTTGTTTGCAATAATGAGATGAAATATCCTCATAAGTTTCCCATTTATACATAGCTTATGGGAAATAAGGATTCAGTCTTAACTGACTGAATGGTCAAGCCAATGCTAATGGTCAAGCATTTACATCTGGAAGTCACTAGAAGGTGTTTTTTTTTTTTAGGTGAAAGGTCAAAGTCCAAGTGGCAATGACCTATCAATCAGGCACTTGCCTTGTGCATGGTTACATTCCAGCCATATTTACCTATATTGGGCAGAGGGCGACTCAAGTGGTTTTCTTTCCTCTTCCCCCTGTGATGCAAGGAGGCTGTACATTTGCAACATAGGTCATGCCTAATATTGCTATTTGCTCTGAGTTCTTAATTGGCAATTGCGAGAAATAGGTAATTAATACCGATGAGTGTAGATATAATTTAATTTATTGTAGTATGGATTTTTTATTTTATAGTTTAAATATACAGTCAATTTTTGGTCCCTTTCAAAGGCGTTTATAACTAAAAGTCAAGGAATCTTGTGAGCTCATCATTTTCTTAGCATGCCCCACTCCTCACATTTCCACGCCTTTGAACATTGCCCTCTATTTTCAACCTGATAAATAAACTCCCATGATTCTTCTTTAAATAACCCCTTTTCTCTGAAAGCTGCCCTAGGTCCCCTAGGCAGAGATCTCATAGAGCAACTCAAGGCTGCTTCCTCTCTGCTCCCTCTGTAATAATCTGTTTGCATATGGACTTCCACATATTATTCCACATCTATTCCTGTTGTCTAGCACAATGCTGGCATTTACTGGTAATCAGTAATTATTTGTTTACAAATGACCTTTTTAGAAAAGTTTGACTGGAGATATATCCTGCCATTAGAGAATCAAAATACATCAAGACATACCACCTATTAGATTATTAGAGGAATAAAAAGTAAGTAAACAGGAAGGTAAGAGTTAACATAATTCTAATCCATTTTGAATAACTGTAAGCCTTAATATTCTTTCTATCTATCTATTAATCAGTCAAATTATTTCATTTTTACTGTAGGAATGGTCTTTCAGGTTGCCATCTACATATATTTTTCAAGTCAATTTTCGTGGAAACTTTTGTTTACATGAGCTATCATAGTGTTGTTTTCACAGAGGCTTCAGAAATATTTGGCTGAACAATACAGCTGAAAAAAAAAAGATTTGAGGAACAAAAAGTACCAAAGAAAACCTGTGTTCATCAGAATTAAAATTAGCTGAAGGAAAACAATAATCATAAACTAAAAACCTTTTCCTGCTATTTGGATCTTCAGCTTTCATCTCTAGCAGCTTCCCCTCCTGAGCCTCCCGAGTTATGTAACAGGTCCCCATATGGGCCGATGAATCTGCCAGGCAAGGCTATCTCACGATTTAAAAGTCTCTTTTTAAAATATGCAAAAAGGCTAACGGAAGGTTCAATTTGTGAGCCCTGCCTCGGCTGCCTCCCGTACGAAGCCTCACCCTGTGACTACTTCATTATCACTCTGGATTATCTGTTTAGAGCAGTACAGCCACCACATACCTAGCATCACACAGAACAACCTCCTCATTTCTCATGCTCTGAGGCCCTTCCTCGACTGATAATTGTCAAGCATTCCTTCCCCTTTGAGCAATCCTAGGCTAACGCCCACCAGGAAACAAAGGGTCTCTTTGAGGATGAAAATTGAGACTGTCCTGGCCCCCGAAAAATTACATGCTGGAAAATTTCTATGTACTGAAATGATTGTGTTCCTTTTAGAGAACTCTCTGTGGACCTAACTAGAGGAATAGGTTATCAAAGGGCAGCTTCCCTCAAACCCAAAAGGGAAGAAAGAAAGGACAACTGTGGGAGGAAGTCAGAGGAGAATTAATGAAATAAATGAACTCTCAATACTTTTGCCCCATAACGAGTGCTTGGGATGCTGGCTATTTGCAAACTCTTTGCACATATATTGTCTCATTTGATTCTTACAATTATCTTGTGAAATAATTATTGATATTACTCCTATTTTAAAGATAAGTAAATTGAGGTTTAAGGATATAACTTAGCCACGGTCATACAGCTAGGGAGGGACAGAGCTGGGACTCCAGCCAGGTGTTTTCACTAGAAAGCCTAGGCTCTCACTTCACAGCTCTAAGTGTGTTAAGCAAAGAAAGTGCCCTCAACCAGAACCTGCCCCATATCATGGACTTTTTAGGAAAGAATCTAAGAATCCTTTACAATCTGTCATTTGATTGACAAGGAAACTACACCAGAACTCTCAGTTTAACTGTTCTGGTTTTGGTGTACTTGCCTTTAGGAGCAAAAAGCAAAATCATGAGAGTACCAGTCCATCTCACCAATTTTGCAAGACTGGAGAAAAGCAGCTTCCAAGGAAAGCCTGTGTTTGGTGCACACTCAATCCTGTACAATGAGAAGTGAAGCTTGCGATACTGACCCAGAGGAACTGCAAAGTTCTCTATCAACCCAGCTAGGGCCTTTGGGATCTGTAGGTTTCATGCTCTGTGACAAAGGAGGCTGATAAAATTTGCCAGGTACTGTCACAACTGCTGGAGAAAAAAGTTTTGTAATTGTGTCTGTGACTTAAGAAGTTCAGTTTATTTGTATATCTTAGTTTACAGAGGATTCCTGTTGGCAAAAGGGCTATTGTGTCTATGACCTTCCATTTGTTTGTCTTAACTTCATTTAAATAATTGTACACTGTCCAAAGCAAGAATAGTATCTGCTACCTCTTTTGTAATTACACACAGTTCTCTAAACACAGAGGGTACTCACAGTGTGTTCTGGCATAAACATTTCAGTTACAAACATAGCACATCTTCTAGTCTATCTCTTATGTGGAACTTCTGTAGCATCTATGGAGGAGTCTTTAGTTAAAAAGCCACTTAGGAGTTAAGGAAGTAGTTACATTTCATGAGAAAAAAACAGATGAGGACAGCATATTCACCTGCCATATAATAGATGCATATGGCTTTCATTTAGTTTAAAAATTGCTAATAGAAAACCATACCTTTTCTCAGGCCTCCCACTGTCCTTCATTGCAGGATATATTACTCATGTCAGACCCAAATTTACCTCTGGCCCACACAAACCTGCTCTTATCTTGCTGATTGTTACCGTAAATTACTGACATCAGCAAAGCTTTGTCAGGAAACTGAGGTAATTGAAAACTCCAGAGAATTTGAAGAAAAGGCATCCCGGATTATTTTGGGCTTCTTCCTCTTTCATACAGTTCATGTTCCTTATCTGAGTCATTGCTTAAATAGTTTAATGGCTATGCTCAAACTCAGTATTAGATAGAAGGCCTGTTTATTCACATTTCCCTTTAACCAACCTCACTCAGATTGTGGTGCTCTTTGCCTCACTAATTTTACTAATCAATAAGCATCTGGATGTCAGCAGTTGAGGCTGATGCTGCTACACGTAGTTAGTGGTTATGTGAAAGACGAAATAGTTAATTTATGTGGGTTAACGTTGTGCCTCACTCTAGCCTTGCAAATCATTTTAAACATCTTCAGGTGCCTTAAATTATGAATTTCTGGTTTATATTGGGGTGTGCCCATAGTCCCTATAGTCCCTTATGTTTACATCCCTCACTCCCCATGCTATTTTCTGTCTTGTCACTGAATTGTCCTTCTACTTGGCTAATGACCCAGTTCAGTGGGGAACTAGGTGCTGCTGCCAGCTTGTTTTCAAAGGACTCCCACATTATCTTGGTTCTTCTGGGGTTTCAGGCTTTGAGATGGGCACTGGAGTCAACATGCTCATGGTCTCTTCCTTTCAGGAAGACGTTGTCTTTGGGAAAACCAACCCTTGGAGAAGTGCATGAATGAAGCACATAGAGGGTCCTTGCAGAAGCCCAGAGGAGGGGCATTTCTAAGATTAGGGTTTTAAGGAGGATCATCTTAGGGAGGTGACCCTTGAGCTATGTTCTGATGGACAAAAAGAAAATAGAGCTGGGTGCAGTGGCTCACACCTGCCATCCCAGCACTTTGGGAGGCTGAGGTGGGAGGATCACTTGAGATCAGGAGGTCAAGGTTGCAATGAGCCATGATTGCACCACTGAACTCCAGTCTGGGTGACAGAGCAAGACCCTGTCTTTTCTTTTTTTTTTTTTTTGAGGCAGAGTCTCGCTCTGTCGCCCAGGCTGGAGTGCAGTGGCCGGATCTCAGCTCACTGCAAGCTCCGCCTCCTGGGTTCACACCATTCTCCTGCCTCAGCCTGCCGAGTAGCTGGGACTACAGGCACCTGCCACCTCGCCCGGCTAATTTTTTGTATTTTTAGTAGAGATGGGGTTTCGCCGTGTTAGCCAGGATGGTCTCGATCTCCTGACCTCGTGATCTGCCCACCTTGGCCTCCCAAAGTGCTGGGATTACAAACCTGAGCCACCGCGCCCGGCCAAGACCCTGTCTTAAAAAGAGAGGGGGGTGGCTGGGAGTGGTGGCTCACGCCTGTAATCTCAGCACTTTGGGAGGCCAAGGCAGGTGGATCAGAAGGTCAGGAGTTCAAGACCAGCCTGGCCAATATGGTGAAACCCTGTCTCTACTAAAAATACAAAAATTAGCCAGGCATGGTGGTGGGCATCTGTAGTCTCAGCTACTTGGGAGGCTGAGGCAGAAGAATCACTTGAACCTGGAGGTGGAGGTTGCAGTGAGCCGAGATTGCACCACTGTACTCCAGACTGGGCGACAGAGTGAGACTCCATCTCCAAAAAAAAAAAAAAGAGAGAAAGAGAGAGGAGAGAGAGAAAGGAAGGAAGGAAGGAAGGAAGGAAAGAAAGAAGGAAGGAAGGGAAGAAAGAAAGAAAGAAAGAAAGAAAGAAAGAAAGAAAAGAAAAAGAAAGAAAGAAAGAAAAAGAAAGAAAGAAAGAGAAAGAAAGAAAGGAAAGAAAGAGAGAGAGAAAGAAAATAGAGGGCAGTATGCTCACACAGATGCAATTGGAAGAATAGTAAGAGATGATGGAAAGGAAAGCAGGGAGGGGTCAACTCCTGAGGGCCACACTAAGGAATATGAACTACATTTTGGATGCTATGGAGACTCACACAGTGATTTTGATGTAGGGCTTTAGCATGATCAAATTTATACTTGTCAATTCAGTGAACATTCATTGAATATCTACTTGGTGGCAGTAAGTCACAGAAGCGGGACTACAAAGACAACATAGTCTCTGACTTTAAGGATCTTACAGGTTTAGGAGGTTTCCAGAGAAGATAGACATGAAGGTAAAAAAAGCACCAAAAGAGCACTTTTGGCTGATGTAAAAATGTGGAATGAATTAGAAGGTAATGCGAGCAAAAGTACAGTGGCAAGGGGGTGAGAGGAGACCAGTTGTTCCTCTTGAGCGCATTATTTTCGATCTTTTTAAAGGAAATGCATAAACATAACAGTTGTTAAGACTGTGATGGAATAGTGTTAAAGTAATGCCTGTATGAAGAATATCAAGAAATATCTTTAAAGAACCTAAAAGATGGCATGTTTTTGTCTGCTAGCCCTCCACCAACCATCAGTGATAGCTCCATTCCCTGCCACATTAGAGCCAAGCAGCACCTTGGGTGAGATCAGAGCCAGTGTGATGAGTATAGAGGCTATTAGGCAATTCCTGGGATGTGATGCATGCCTGAAATAAGGGAGTGACAATGGTGATGGAAGAAGAAAGACAGGAAGAAGAGCTAATAGGGAGCCTGATGTACAAGACTCGGCAACTAATATAGAGATCCAGCAGCATGACTCCCATGACTTTCACCTGAGTGACCTGGTGTGTGACATTCACCACATTTTGCAGGGGGAAGGGAGAAGGGTGCTGCCATGTCCATTTTGTACATGTCAAGCTTGAGGTGCCTTTGAGACCATCCGGTAGCAATGCTCAGTATTCATTTGGATGTGCAGGCCTAGTGCCCAGGAGGAAGTCTGACTGGGGCAATGTATTTGCATTTTTGCATTTTTGAGTCTTGGTATATAGGTAGGAGTTGAAGCTGAAGCTGTGGGTGTTGAAAAAGTCAGTGATTGGAATGAGGAGAGCAGAGAGCCCCAGAGGGGCCCTGGCAAATGCTACCATTTAAGCGCTGAGTGGAAAAAGCAGATCTTGGTCAGTGGGTAGGAAGAAAACCAAGAAGAATGTGGTTAGGAATTTAAAAGAGTACTTTTAAGGAGGAAGTTATCAATGGAATTAAAAGCTGCCTCTTCTATGTGTAAAGATGTGCTATGATTTTCAAAACAAATTAAATACATTAGGTGGGACTGTTATTATTGCTAGTAACATGCAATAACTGACTAATGGCATATAAAAATACCACAAAGCTTAGAGAAAAAGCAAATTAAACCAGGCTTTCAAGATGATATACCGTCTTCTAGAAGGAAAATATAAAGGATAGCATGCCGGTCCTCTGTGAAGAAGACATAGGGTTGGGTTTGTTTTTCTAGCAAAGAGATGAGAAATGTTCAGTGAACCATTCCCTTGCTTTCTTACCTGTATCTTTTATTGTCCACTCATAGGTGGGTGGGCAGTGGCAGGCACGGAGTAATGGGGCAGAAAAGAGCTCACAGGCACATGTGAGAACTCATCCTAGCACCTGGTCTCACCGATTCCCACCTTTAAGCCACTGGCTGCCAGAGCAATATTTCAAAACACACATCACTTGCCTCACTCCCCTCTTGCCTTACCCATGGAGCTCTCAAAATCCTTCTCAAATCATGGTGATCTAAGTACATTGTGGGAATTATTAGTCAATTTCACCAGAAACTTGGAGCTGAAAAAGTTGAAGATCATACTGGAGTAATGAATCTAGAGGAATGGGTGCATCCCACTAGTTTCTATGATCAAACTCAAACTTAAAAAAAAAAAAATCTGCTTAGATCTCCCCTGCTCCTTAATTTTAAATGTTATTCTATTTTTCTCTGACATTTCCTACCTGAAGCAACATTTTGGTTCCCATACAACACCCTTTTCCTTTGCCTTCTGGTTCTTCCATTATCTTGGCCTGCCCTCTGACATGGTTTCCCAATTCATGTTTTCCTTTCTCATTTCCCTCTTCTTAGCACTGACATGAGCCACAAACCTGTAACCATAATGTCTGAGTCACTCAGTGCTTCTTCTGGTAATGGACACCATGTGGAACAGGAGATAGGAAAATATTCTTTACAGGAAATCAGACGATAATGCTTGCACTTTGGTGCCCTTTGAAACAAGAATTTAATTATCCTAATTAAAAAGATTACCTTATAGAAGACATTTGGGGAAAAGAGCAGGCAGTGTGTCTTTTTCCTGATGATATGCATCTCAAAACCAAAAGGGATATTCCTGCTGATATTTGTTTTATCTGTTAAAGCCCCAGCACCAAGAGAAAGGTGAGATCAGAAATTGATCTTGAGTTTTTGACCCAGCCAGAGAGTGAATGATAAAGGGCCTGGCTGTGGGTTGTTTTGGGAGTGCGTGAGTTTCCTAGGGTTGCTGTAACAGAGCCCCACAAACGGATTGGCTAGAAACAACGAAGCCTCTCTCACAGTTCCGGAAGCCAGAAGTCCAAAATCAAGGTATCAGATTCTTCCAGGGGAGAGTTTCTTCCAGGGAACCTGAGGAAGAATCTGTCCCATTTCTCACTCCTGGCTTCTGGTGACAACTGGCAATCCCTGGCCTTCTTTGGTGTGCAGATGAATCACTCTAATTTCTGCCTCTGTCTTCACATGGCCATCTCCCTGTGGGTATCCATGTCCAAATTTCCCTCTCATAAGGACATCCAACATATTGGATTAGGGCCCACCCTAATGAACTCATATTAACTTGATTATATCTTCAAAAACCCTATTTCCAGATAAGTTCATGTCACAGATATCAGGGGATGAACTTCAACATAAATGTTGGTGGAGCACACGATTCAGTCCAAACAGAGGGTTAAGATCACCATCTCCCCTTCTTTCCCATTTTTTCCTCCACTTCTACTTGCCTTTCATTCCTGAATGTTTCTAGCTCTTTATTTTTTCAGAGACCTCTGAGGGTACCATTTTCTGGGGCAGTATCTGAAATTCAGACCTTTCTTTCTCTTCATCCAATAAAATCAAACTTGCTTATGCTCTACTCCCTCAGGGCTCAACTCTCAGCTATAGAATTGATACATTAATCCAAGGGAAGGTGATAATAGGTGATAATAGGCAAATATCACCCCTCCCAGGTATTTGCATTTGACAGATGACTATATGGAGACAGCACTTTAGCCTCAAGATGCTGGTGGAAATTTTGCAGTGGGTAACATTTTCTTTTTCAGTACATAGGTCTGCTGTGACTCTGTAATCATGGCTGTCTCCTCAATCTGTGAAAAGGATGAGCCCTGTCTATCTATTACTCTCTTAAGGAAAAGTTACTGCTACAGACAATTTGATCTATCTTTGCATTGCTTGCATTGATTCATTTCATGATTATAAGTGCACCCGGGGAGGAGATTTGCCCTCACAAGGAAGTCCAGCAAGTGAAAGAATTTTATTTCAGAAAATGCCAACCTGGGGAGAAAGCATGTGGACTCTAAGCCCATTTTAAACAGTGGATAATTTTCAAAGAGTGAACATGAGCGCGGAAGGGAATTCAGTTGCTAGGAAAATACAATAAAATAAACATAATCTTCCTCCCTCTTGTTTTTCCTCATTTTGGGGAGGGCTGTGCTTCCCAGTCTTGCTGGAGAATGTTTGTCCCTCCCACCTCAGTGGTGACAGACTCACAGTGATGCCTGCATGTCTGTCTCACAGGTGTGGGTTCTGAGACTTGCCAACTTAGCGAGACTTTGGAGGAATCTCCCACCGTGGTTGTAAAGAGAAAAGGAGAGAGATAATAGTTCACTGGCATCAATAATCTACTTCCTCTGACTGGCTGAGTGTTGGAATAATAGCCTCGGCACTTACCCTCCCACACCCCCTCCCCTGGCTCTGCCGCTGTCAGATTCTCTTCCCTTCTCCACAACTGGGAACTCTAGGGAGCAGATTGTTTTGGCTGGAATTAGCCGGGCACAGATGGTACCACCTGCTGCATATTCCTT
Organism: Colobus angolensis palliatus; assembly: GCF_000951035.1. Lineage (NCBI taxonomy): Eukaryota > Metazoa > Chordata > Mammalia > Primates > Cercopithecidae > Colobus > Colobus angolensis. The sequence continues at coordinate 7,081,657 of NW_012114566.1, forward strand.
ACTTCTTATTGGCTTCTCTCTCAGCTCTGTGAGTTTTTGTATTTTTTAGGAGTTCAGAGGAAGGGGAAATGGCCGAGGCTTTTGCTCATGCCTGATTCTAGCACAGCTGTTTGGAGCAAACTGGCAACTGTGGGGATAGTGCTGGGACAGGCTGATTGGGGAAGGTGCTTCCAGGGTAATGTACCACCATGGCATCCTGTTTGCTGTATCTAGTGCTTTCGTTTCCAAAATACAAACTTCCTTTGAGCCAAACAATTTCTGTTTTCCAGGCTGACAGATCTGCCTGTGACCAGACACAAGGCAGGTGGTCTTGCGTGAGTCTGAAAAATGAGATTCCTCTCATTCTAAAATCGGAAGGGCATAGAATGTCATGTTACTGTTTGTTTTCTAGGGGAGGTAATTATGAATAGGCCACAAACAGACTGCTGCGCTCATTTCTGGACAAGTCACTGAGAAGAATAACTCAGGAGGCCTCGGGCTCCCGCAGAGTGAACCTCATTGATTTATAAACTGTTTTCTCACCTACGGAAACATGACATTGGATCAAAGGACCTTAAGAGGTTCTATTCCTCCAGATCCTCTGAATTCTATGGAGTTGGTCCTGAGTGCTCATTACTAGATAGCACTATAAACCCTTCCCATGACCTGGGAACTGTTTTCTCTACTTCTCTGACATCATCTTCCACCCTTCTCCCTTGTCTACCATGCTTTGTTAGGCTGGCCTTCTTTTTATTCTCCAAAGAAGCCAAACTCATCTCCAAAAAAGCAAACTCAGGTATTTTCACCTGCTGTTCCTTCTTCTGGAACTCTCACTGCACATATTCCCATGGCTGACCTCTTTACAAGCTTCAGGCTCAAGTCAATTACCACTGCCTCAGGGGCTTTTCCCAATGCTCCGCCCACCCCCAGCTGACTGCCTGCTACTTTCATCTCATTTAGGATCACATCACCTTCTTTCATCTGCAACAAAACAGCACTAACTGAAATGGTCCATATAATGGTTCTGTTTTCTATTTTCCCCACTAGAATGTACATCCCTGAAGGCAAGGATATTGTCTATTTATTCACCGCTGTATCCCTAGGACATGCAAAGTGCTTCTCATATAGTATCACTCTCTAATATACATATTATTGAGGGAAAGGTGTTATTTTGTGTTTAAATAGAGGAAGCAGCAGGGTACAGAAGGGAACATGGTTGGAACTCCCACATTAGTCCTTTCCTAAGGCACCTGGAACTTGGTATTATCCTTATTTGTGTGTGTCTGCCTCTGCCAGATTGTAAGAAACCTGAGGTCAGTAATCCTGTCATGTTCATTTTTGGGTAGCCCATAGTACCTAGTATTGTGCCTTACACATGGTAGGTACTCAGTACATTGAACCATTATTCATGTTGCAACTATTGTTATTTATTAGTATTATTTGTAGGCCCACTAAATATAATAGAATGAAAGCATCATACAAGTAGTAGAAGTATCAATAGAGGCCATAAAAACATCTATGCCATAACTGGAGACCTGGCTTCTGGTCCCAGCTCTGCCAGTAAATATGGGGTGATCTAGGGTTTTATTTCCTTGGAACGCCAGAATTTGAAAAGCCAGGGCTTTGGAAGAGAGAGCATCTAAGATTCCTTCACACTCTAACTTTTTGGTCTGTTTCTGTCTGTTGTTTTCCGATTGCAGATTTATGAATCTCTTACTGCTCCTCTTACTGTGTACACCTGCTGCCTTGTTTCCTCCTCGGACCACGTCTGGACCATTCAGTGTATTCAGGGTTCAGAAAAGTCGTGAGCAGAGAAAGAATGGTACTGAGGACTCACAAAGTGGGCTCAGGCTGACAGCTGTGGGTAGAGAGGTTGGATGGAGCCACCACTCTTCAATGGCCATGAGCACTGTCAAGAGTCTTCAACAAAATGAGTGGGTAACACGTAGCAATAGCAGTTAGTAATTTTTAAAGAGCGTTTTTCAAAACTGAGAATGTCTCTCGCTCTTAGTTAAAACAGACTCTAACCCACAAGCAATTAACAGTCCTGAGATGATGACGTGACATCTTAGAGTTAACAAAGGGTTTCTAGAATAGATTATTTTCATTGCACACTTGCATGGAAGAGCTCTTGTAAAACAGGACGAACTTCTTGCAGGAAGTAGAGAAACGAATTCATTCCTTCTAATGTTTCCATAGCTATTTGAAGAAGTGTTTTACTGTGACATGTTGGAAAGAGCACTAAACAGTGGTGCAGAAGACTGAGATTCTGACAATCTATGCTTAACTGTTTTCTAGAGATCACTGTGGGATGGAGACAAACAACCTATGTGATCTCAAGGATATGTAGACTTCAGTTTCCTCAACTATAAAAAGCAGGTAGTAGATTAGTTAACTGCTTTTATTTTTCCAAAAGTTACAAACATAAAGATTTTCTTCTTACTAAACTCATATGAAAGTTTTACTGAAGAATGAGAACATGAGTTTTGACAATTTTAAGGTAGACACGAAGTGTGTTATAATTTGGTCAAGCTATAAAGGAGTTAACATAGGCCAGTTTGTAAATGAAGGCATCTGATGTGAGGGGCCATGACAATTCCTGGGAAAGTTTTTGTACAAACCATTATTCTGATTTTCATTTAAAAAGTTAAGGAAGTACACATTAAACAGCTCTCGTTCTTAGAAAATTTTGTGGACGGTTCTCTCTAATTTATTTTAAAGTAAGTGAAACGTCCCTTGTCATGGAATTGTCTTTGATAATACAAAAGCACTTTACACTGCAGACAAGGGAAAGAAAGGCTCTACTTGGGTGTTTGGCCGATTATTTCTAAGCCTACTTTTCTCTCCAGTACTAGTGAGTTAAGGGTTAAAGCAAGTGGGGCAGGGTGGTTAGTACTTCTCTTTTTCTCCTCTTGCTTAGATATACCTTCAACCGGAAACCTCTGAGCTCACACTTTCTAAGCATGTTCAATAATGAAGTGGTAGAACCTCCACAGAATGTTTCAGGACTCAGGAAGTGGTTGAGGGTTATTCAATAGTTGGTGTCCTCCCTTTATGTCTGCACCAATCCTGGTCTGCACTACAGGGTTGGGAAATGTTGTTTGTGTTGGAAGTGGTGTCTTTCAGAAGAGATGTAAAAACCAAGGTCTGGGTTGCTTGTGGTCACTAAATATACCATAATGTTTTCGGTGAGCATAGGGATGTTCTTGAGTTTCCTTTCTAAATTTACATTCTTTTATTCATCCATATTTTTTTCAAGTAATTTGAAGGCTGTATTTCTCTTTTCCTAAACAAAACTGGAATGGGTATAACTGTACTTCTTCACCCTATTATAATACCGTTTTAGGAATGAATAAAAGTGATTTTTTCATGTTTAAGGAAAGGTCATTACCTAAAATCTAAGTTTCCCATAAAATGCGTAAAGATAATTTACTATTTTCTCTATTTTGTTGTTGGTATATCTTATAAATTACATAGATTTTTTTGGTGAGGCTGTCTTCAGAACCTTTTATTTTTCCAGTATCAACATTTTAAATGTCTTTGATGTAAGATAACAAAATGTAAAATGTTTGAAAAGCACTTCCTTTCAGACTCTTTCCATGTCTTCAGTATTTTTTTTTTTAAACACAGCTATTCAAGTGTACACACACAAACTTAGCAAACCTGCACACACATGCACACATGCGCACACCCACATACACTTTACTTCCCTTTCACTGCTCTGAAAATGGTCAGAATAGGATCATAATGCACAAATCTTTCTCTGAATGTTTCTTTATGTTAGATCAGCTCCTTCTGAGTTCCGTGCTTGCCAATGCTAAATTTCCTGCCAGGGCAGTAGTCTATTTTTAACATTTTGGGGGCTTATCCTTCGTTCCAAATCTAACAGGCATATTCCATGGAGTGAAAGAGAGAAAGCTGACTGGGTGCACTTACAAATCAGGATCATCAGGATTTGCAGTTTCTGTGGAATCAAAGCTATGAATGAGAAAGACCAATTAGAATACTTAAAAGATCATTTGTCATCGCTTTAATCTTCATGTATTTTTTACTCATCATTTTCTTTGACTAAAAGTATTAGAATCTTTGTCATATTAATCTCTAGACCAAATGGGAACAGTAGTGTTCATTTTCTATTTTCAATATTTTGGAGCATTTTAACATGTCATGCTAGATTATAGGTAGTAGGCGACTCGTTTAATAGAGGAAGTTTTAGCTTGTGGCATATTCAGCATCATATCATCTCAGTGTCATTTCTCTGACTAATTCCATATTTCAGATACAAATGAAGACTGAGGGATTTATTTCTGGTATTTAATAGCATTTGTTTAATTCCAAGATTAATATATCATCTTCAACCCTGAAACAGAGGCCCTCTGAAACATCAGACCCAAATAATTGGACACAGCCTACTAGCCCAAAAAGAACATGTTGCCAATTATCTCCATGTTTATTTAAATATTTTGCTCTAAAGGAAGCAATCATTCCTTTATACTTCTTTAAATTTAGTATTGACATTTTTATTTTGGGAAAGGAGGTCTTTTTTTTTTTTTTTTTTTTAACATGGATACAGGAAAAGAAAACTCTCCAATAAAAATATTGTCTAAAAAGTTTGTTTTGTCTGCATGATTTACTAAATATGTACAATTTCAATTCACAGCGAAGGTAACAAAGATTTAAACAGCCAACATCACAAATGTCTCAAGTTCTAAAAAAAAATCACTGTGCACAGTTTAACAATTTAATTGAAAAAACCAAAGCTAAGCCTTCAGTCTGAATCTTTTTTTATGATGGGCACAAGCCATGTATTTTCTTCATCTTTGTTACACGATGCATATTTCAGTGACTAAAAGCCCCTTCCCATTTTAGTATATTAGGTTATGTCAGTACATACTTAAGAGAGGCATAAATTGCCTCTTGGTACACCAATGATTTGTGATGTGTTCACATATATGTCATAATATTTATTAATATATAAAATGATCAGATGAGTCACCTGTGATTTTTCTTAATGTCTTCAAATGTAGAAATGTTTTGTTGCATGTATAAAATTTTTCAAAATTTATAGGAGTGCTTATATAAGCGATAATAATTGGACCAGTGTCCCCTTGATGTAAGGTGTCTAGAAAGAACTCTTCTGCTCTTGAAATATAGAGATTTCACATCTCTACACAATATAGGTTTATAAAGCTTGCTATTATATGAATCTGAATGTTGTGGTCATTCTGATCAAGTGAGTGAACCAATTAATCATTAGAAACAAACGTCACTGAATACAGAATAGTTGAGTTACAGTTAAGAAGGGAGCCATAACCTCAGCTACCCTATAACATCTATAATAAGGTGGTTTTCACGTATATATTTTTTCCCATGTGAATTCTTTGGTGTTTTCCCCCTCTTTTTTTAGTGCTATGATTGATGAACATGCAATGTGAGATTCAAATAATTGCATTGAGCATGTTTATTTGAATAATTGCCCCACTGCACAATAAATAAATCTGCTGAGTGTGTTTGAATGTTTTTACATGTACATGGGATCACATACTCAAATAAATGCAGCTGTGTTTATTACAATGCGTGGGGCTCCAGATATACACACACTTGTTTGTGTGTATATCCAGGGCCCTACAGCCCCTGGATGGCCTCACACATCTCAGAGCAAAAGCATGGTTAACAATTTTTCAGTTCAAATACATGTAAACTTATTATTGGGCAGTCTCCTCAAATTTGTGACTAAGATTTGCTTTTATTAAGGCTTACATTATTAGAAAGATAAAAAATGACCTTTTTTAAAGTTATCTGATTGTGAAAAGTATCTAATAAATTTATTCATATTTATTCAAATATAGTCCCTTCTTTCCTCCTTCCTCCAAGTCCTCCCACTCCGCCCCCAGTCCAATTCATGCTAAGGAAGATGTATGTTTTGTTTAGCTCTTGCGGAGAAATTCTGATACACATCTCTCTTCCCAGTTATTTCAGGCCTAAGCCTACAGTGTCATGTGAAGAAAAAAGAAAAGATTGCACAGATATGCTAGAATACAAAAGACTCTTGGAGAAAGCAGGCAGGGGTGTTCAGTTGTTCCAGTGTTTCCTCATCCTCCCCTACCCCATATTAGAGGGGGGAAAGGTTAGATTTAGAACTAAGAGTGTGGGAAGAGTTAAGTATTTGATAAAAGAGAAGAATACATCTGATGTTACTAAAATGCGCATCTCTTGATGGTGGAGGGGAATTTCTTGTTTATGACCTTGGAGAAGAATCTTAGGATAAATCAAAAGTTTTTATTCTTCCCTAGAGTTGGAGGATTATGAAGCTCTAATGTACAATAGTGTCAGTGGATAAATAGCATTAAAAAAAACCCCTCAGATATGGGACATTGTAGTGATTGTCACAATTCACAATTGTTATCCTGATATTTTCAGACTCAGGTATTCTGAGCCTGCCTATGAAATGGAGTTAGGAAAAAAATGACAGAGAAGGGGGTAACAGGAGGGGCAAGGCAGGGTCTGCCCACCCTCCCCTACTTCGTGCACACTTTCTTCTTTCCAAGGAGAAAGAGTTAGGTTGCGCGTTCATTGTTTGTTGGTCCTATCTCTTGTGGATTGGGACACAGATATGCCCCATGGGCAACAGAGACCTACATTGCTTTAAAAG
>NW_012114566.1:7093287-7096935 GCF_000951035.1 Colobus angolensis palliatus
CTTGGAAGAGTGGAAATTAGAAAGATATTTGTTGGTGACTACTATTTATATTGGAAATAAAGACAATTCTAATAACCTACTTCAAGGTAGCTCATACTCTGAAGAAAGCAAGTATAATTCAAACCACACAATAACTATTCCTTAACTTTTGGAAAAGATGTTTTGAATGAGGTAAACTGGATAACAGAGAATCCCAATGGAGTGCCAAGAGTCTGCAAAGACAGCATGCTTTTCAATTTGGAAAGACACCGTGGTGGGAAGTTGATTTAAGAGGAAGCAGAAGTGTATTTGGGAAAAAGACAAGAGGTTTTGTCTCCCAGGAAACTTCATGTCATTATGTTATGAATTTGGTCTCTCTTATGTGGACTTGGACCTTAAAGGAAAGGAAGCTATCAGGAGAAAGGATAAGATGTTTCTAGTCGCAGCAGTTCATCCATAGGGGCAGGATGGTGCAGTGTTAACTGAATCTGATTATCTGGGTTCACATCCATCGTTTATGACAGGCTGTGCATTCTCAGGCATGTTAACTTCTCTCAGGATCGGTAGGTAAAAGGAAGATCATTTGGGGACCTAACTCCCAGACTGGGCATAAAGAATAAGGAAGACAACTTATATAAAGCGTTTAGCACAAGGATTGCACATAGTAGGCACTCAGGTAATGTTAGATCATTTTATTCTTATTCATTAATACATGTTCAATAATTTCTCAAGTTCTAAGCAGGACGCATGCAGCAGTAGCAGAGTACATGGAAGTAGTAAATCTGAATAGAGAGAAGAGAAATTGTAGATGAAAATTTTCTTGATGCTCTAGTTGCTACAGCGTGTATGCGCAAACTGTCCTACAACCTCTTTTGGATACTAACGTCTCACCAGCTCAGGAGCACAAAAAGGTAAACTACTTAGGTAACTTCTGGGAGAGACTGTATGAATAATTTTGAATGAACATTACAGTTGATATGGCTTTCTTTTCCAAAGCAACAAAACACAGAGCAGTGTCCAGAGAGAGAGCAAGCATTCTCTGTTACAGGTTTCCAGGGCTGTTAGCAATGCTTCGGGCATGCCCACTAAACTGCAGTCTGTCTTAGAGATATGCCTTGATTATAGACATTCAATTTTCAGAGAACTCATTTGATAAGAAACAGTATGCTTATAATAGGCATATATTAATCCTGCAATATGAATTGACAATCTGAAAAAATAAAATGTTCAGTTATGATATCAAGCAAAGGATAGAATCTGGGAGCAGGTGAGAGTTTTGACATATACCTTATACTAAATAGTCTACTGATCTCCAGAAGTTTCAGTGGTAAGCATTTAATAAATTCAATTTAAATAGTAACTGACTTGGACATTCATCTCTTTTTAACTTGTTTTGTTGGTTTACCTGATTCAAATCAAGATGTCCTAGAATTAAGTTTCCACATGACCAAGATTCAGAACATCCAAATTGATACTGAGTGAATCAAACTTTCTTAGGGTAAATATTTTCTCTAATATCTAGATTTGTGATTCACCTGGCAGCTAGAATGATAACTGAACTTAATAATAAATGAAAGTTTTGTGGTATGAAAAAAATTACCATATAACTGAGAAACAAAATTGACTGGTAAATTTATTTAAAACTTAGACTTATCTACTCAAAAGTAGAAACATTTGTATTACTTTTCTAAATAAGGTGGGTTTAAAAAGCACCTACCATGACGTCTCAACAGAGAAAGCACTCAATAAAGGTCAGATTTAAATTTTAGTAGAATACAAACGAGTTCTTGACAGTGCCTAACAGGAGTTCCAGAGTTTTTAATTTCACAGGCCTTGTTTGTGACAATTAATTCTGTTGAAGTCAACATTTATACAGTGTTTCCCTCCTCTGTCCTGGTCCCAGGTCCCAGGAAAAGCAAGCAAGCAACAAGCCATTGGTAAGAAAAATGAAGCCTGATGACTTTGGTATCTGCCTAGGAAATAAATTGAGGCAAAAAAAAGCACTAGGTCCCAAGAATAAGTAGCTCATAATTTCCTTCTTAAGTTAAACGATTCTATATGTAAAATTGTAGATAGACATCACAAACACACTTTACCAAGGACACATTCATAATCAATGCATAATGAAATGATGATTCAATTTTATTTCCCAACCTTAGAATCAATCAGTCCCAAGACAATTCTCACTTAAAATTTTCATCTTACTGCATTCTCAAAATATTACTAGTGCTTAATGTAAACAAATGAAAGGCTAGTGGGATAGGAACTATCCCACATGTCCAACTGGGATAGGAACATGGACTAAATTTCCACGTATATCACGTCGATAGAAAATTTATGAAGAACTTGATTTGAATAGAACCTAATACACTGACAGTAGTAATGTCATGAGATGTTTGGTCAAGTGACCAAAAAGTTAACATACTGGAAACTTGACAAGTTGGAAAGCCAACAGGAAGATAATTAATCACAAGTTTAGAGAAACCATTGAATGATTAGCATCTTGTTGCTAGGCAATGTTTCCAGGCAACAGCTCTCACATCTTGAAGGAGCGGAATATTTTATTTTTACTTTAAAAAATAAAGTTTATTTATTTATTTATTTATTTGAGACAGAGTCTCACACTGTTGGCCAAGTTGGAGTGCAGTGGCGTTATCTTGGCTCCTGCAAACTCCGCCTTCCGGGTTCAAGCAATTCTCCTGCCTCAGCCTCCCGAGTAGCTGGGATTACAGGCATGCGCCACCACACCGAGCTAATTTTGTACTTTTAGTATTTTAGTTTCTCCATGTTGGTCAGGCTGGTCTTGAACTCCTGCTCTCAGGTGATCCACCTGCCTCTGCCTCCAAAAGTGCTGGGATTACAGGCGTGAGTCACTACATCAGGCCTGAAGTTTATTTTTCAAATAAATTATGCATATTTGTGTTTGTCAACTTTTGGGCCTCTCAACTATCTACAGACCTATGAAAGTTAAAATTCTCTAATTTGTAAGAAGTAAATATATTGACTGGATGTCAATGTGTATGATAGCCCTCACTAAAATAAAAGTTGTACACTCACCGTGTAGTAAATCATAGAGTTTGCATATGGTCATATAATAAAACCAATCAGAGAGGGAAAGATGCCTTCAATGATGTGCCTATTGTAGCTGATAATGGAATACAAAATATATGTGAGGTTGATTAAAATATTAAAATTAAAGTAAAATTTAGGTATGAAAATATCTTTACTTTGTAAATGCTTAAGTAGCACTTAGTACTAAAGAAAATATATATGCTAAAAGAAAATTTTGATGTTTCAAACATTGAATTATATAACACAAGTATAAAAACTGTTTGGATTTAGATTGGGTTGTCTTTAAGGTATCATTAAACTTTTAAAATAATAACAATGAATATCAGACAGCTAAAGAAAAAGAAAACTGTATTGGTTGGAGTAAGAACCCTCTTACTGGCCGGGCGCGGTGGCTCAAGCCTGTAATCCCAGCACTTTGGGAGGCCGAGACGGGCGGATCACGAGATCAAGAGATCAAGACCATCCTGGCTAACACGGTGAAACCCCGTCTCTACTAAAAAACACAAAAAACTAGCTGGGCGAGGTGGCGGGCGCCTGTAGTCCCAGCTACTCGGGAGGCTGAGGCAGGAGAATGGTGTAAACCCGGGAGGCGGAGCT